>NC_091931.1:43410577-43708077 GCF_041260155.1 Ptychodera flava | reverse complement strand
ATGGCTGCTTTATCGATCTCGACTGTTGATAGGAATGCCGAAATGCCGTCGTTGAAAAAGTTGTTTTCGTGCACCATTGTGATCGAGTCTGAAGCAAAGAATTACGTCATCTCATTATTTGAAACACGACGGCGCCGATGTGCAACATTATAATGTTGCAAATTTTAAACACGATCTCACAGGTGCCGTACTGCACCGTTTGACGTTTAGACGTATCAGATGATCCATTAGGTTTTAGTGTACTTGTCTATTCAATGTGGCATTTTGTCAGTTGCAAACTGTCACATATTCAACTTCCTTGCAGAAAATACGCGATACATGTATCATCGAGGTGGAAAAGTCAAGTGTACAAATCGAGGTTACGTACACTAAAAACATGAATTAGCCCGGCCCAACATAATATCGGAAAATTTCTTCAAATTCGTGACATTCAGGCTTGCCCAGCAACCCCTGACACGTTTGTGCGGGAATTTTATAATGACAACCTACTTTGACGAAGATTGTTTTTGTTGAAGAATATGAATGAATTCGAAACTGACGTATTTTTACTATGCAAGAATTATCTATTGCGTGTGTACACGGAGCTTCGAGTGTTTTCCAACACGTATTTGTTCGTTTTGAAATCTAGCAGTGAACTGCCTCAGAATCAGTCACAACATTTTTCATTTGCGGTCAAAAGACTTACTTGTTTTCGGATGTTGTCATGACAAAGAAAGATCCTGCCACTGTCGATCTCGTTACTAGAAACATGAGAAAATAGTATGTGAAACTTTTTATTGATCTAGTCTGTAGTACGTCCATGATCTTGTTATTGAATACGGAACCATTCCTAGGCCTCACGGCCCAGCTACTGATACACCAGTCAATGAGTCTGCCTGTGAGTGTCTAGCTGCGTGATTGAGTCCTGTCTCCCTTGCCTGAGTTAGTCCTGGTTATAGTGTGTGTATGTCCATTTAGACAGTATCTTGGGCATGTCGGTAACAAACACCATAACGATAAGTTGATATAACAATACAATGTTAATAACAGCTGAATATTACATAGAAGTGGTTGAAATACAACGGAAAATATTACGCAGAATACTTACACGAGAGAGATAGGTTACCGGCTGAATTTGTAAATGTGTAAACCAGTAAGACAATGTTGTCGAAACACTGCTGGTATTTAGTGACGCCAGTATTATAAGTTCCAATTCGAGAAGAATTGTGCAGGTTTTATCGTGTCGAAAAACGATAACGTATCGCGAGGGTAAATAATTAATTCCTTTGCGCCAATTTGGAAAGACTATGACAATTTCAGGCGGAAAATGCTCGAGTAATTTCTTAAGAATTTATAAAAACACTCTGCAACCTTTTGTTTGGTTACTTGAATTATCATGAAGAAAACATCCACACACGCTCACCCCTTCTCCAATTTTCGGACAAATAAATCTCTAGAATAGGTTACAAAACACTTAACCCTTCTCCAATTTTCAAAAAGAAAAACACTTCTAGTCTCGGTTACACGTCGTAACACGCTACACTATCTGGCGAGTAAAAAGTGACCATCTTACAGCCTATTACACCTCGCTACACTTCGTTACGTCCGCTACACCCCCTTCTCCAATTTTCACAAAATTTTACTCCTACACTTGGTTACACCTCGCTACACGTTCTTAACTACGCTACAAGATGGGTGTCTCTCTGGCGAGTAAAAAGTGACCATCTTACAGCCTATTACACCTCGCTACACTTCGTTACGTCCGCTACACCCCCTTCTCCAATTTTCACAAAATTTTACTCCTACACTTGGTTACACCTCGCTACACGTTCTTAACTACGCTACAAGATGGGTGTCTCTCTGGCGAGTAAAAAGTGACCATCTTACAGCCTATTACACCTCGCTACACTTCGTTACGTCCGCTACACCCCCTTCTCCAATTTTCACAAAATTTTACTCCTACACTTGGTTACACCTCGCTACACGTTCTTAACTACGCTACAAGATGGGTGTCTCTCTGGCGAGTAAAAAGTGACCATCTTACAGCCTATTACACCTCGCTACACTCGTTACGTCCGCTACACCCCCTTCTCCAATTTTCACAAAATTTTACTCCTACACTTGGTTACACCTCGCTACACGTTCTTAACTACGCTACAAGATGGGTGTCTCTCTGGCGAGTAAAAAGTGACCATCTTACAGCCTATTACACCTCGCTACACTTCGTTACGTCCGCTACACCCCCTTCTCCAATTTTCACAAAATTTACTCCTACACTTGGTTACACCTCGCTACACGTTCTTAACTACGCTACAAGATTGGTGTCTCTCTGGCGAGTAAAAAGTGACCATCTTACAGCCTATTACACCTCGCTACAATTCGTTACGTCCGCTACACCCCCTTCTCCAATTTTCACAAAATTTTACTCCTACACTTGGTTACACCTCGCTACACGTTCTTAACTACGCTACAAGATGGGTGTCTCTCTGGCGAGTAAAAAAGTGACCATCTTACAGCCCCTAACACCTCGCTACACTTCGTTACGTCCGCTACACCCCCTTCTCCAATTTTCACAAAATTTTACTCCTACACTTGGTTACACCTCGCCACACGTTCTTAACTACGCTACAAGATTGGTGTCTCTCTGGCGAGTAAAAAGTGACCATCTTACAGCCTATTACACCTCGCTACACTTCGTTACGTCCGCTACACCCCCTTCTCCAATTTTCACAAAATTTTACTCCTACACTTGGTACACCTCGCTACACGTTCTTAACTACGCTACAAGATGGGTGTCTCTCTGGCGAGTAAAAAGTGACCATCTTACAGCCTATTACACCTCGCTACACTTCGTTACGTCCGCTACACCCCCTTCTCCAATTTTCACAAAATTTTACTCCTACACTTGGTTACACCTCGCTACACGTTCTTAACTACGCTACAAGATGGGTGTCTCTCTGGCGAGTAACGACGCGACTGCTCTTTTACAACTTTACTGTTCTATTCCATACTTAATATCTACATGCATCACCTCAACATATCTTGAAAATTATCATGTTTTAGCTTTCATCAATCACCAACGTACCCTAGTATAGTTTTTAAATTATTTGTAGGGGTCCCTGGTCCTTTAAACGAAGTTCCGATGACCCTCTCTCTTTTACTACTCTCAACTTTCTTTCTCTTCTTAAAGGCATAATTATTCACGATATGTAAATCGATGGCAAGACCGAGCTGTTCCATACCAGACTCTCTATGTGAAAATAGTCCCATCTAAAATAGGCTGCGCATTGATATATTTCACTGTAATTAGACTTCTTTTCCTAGCCTTCGCTACACTCGCAACACCTAAATACGTAGCGAAGGGGTAGTCTATAAAAAGTTTGCACCTCGGATCTTGCAGTGTTAACAGGGAACAATTGACATTCTTTGCAGTCAGCATGGACGATAAGATGTCAAGAGATAATGTGGTAAGTTCATTTGCTACATATTTAATTAATTTCATTTTCTTCGATCTAATACATGTATTTTTTGTTCTATGTTGATATGCAGTATCGACCCGACCTGGCTTCGTCTATCAAACAAGCGGGGAGGGGGCGCCGGGGCATGTACATTCATGATTTCAACAGCTGTATTGATATATATCATTCTGTAACATTCGATAAAGGAGTAGGTAGGATGAGAAATGTGAAATTTTGCCTTTAAAATGTAAACTAAAGGAGCGATGCCGTACATATACGCGGCGCTAGCGCAGGCCACTGGAGGCATACAATGCATGTTGTCCGTGAACATATTACACTTAGCGACGAATACGAGTTTGAAGAGAGAGGTTGAAAACAGTGTTTAATGTTCAATGAATCAAATCTGTAAATTTTAAAGAGAACTGACATATCCATTACGGTAGCCGATAGAATAACATCGTTTTTCAAGCACTAGAAGTAACGCGAGTGATACCGTCCGTGTGTACTTGAGACCCGCGAGATAATAACATTATATGTTTACGTTCGATCGCCCGGCACTCGCATAAATCGTGGAGTGAAAAAAAGTGATTATTTCATAAGTACGGTACTAATTTTTATCCTCTCCTTGCCTTCTCAAAAGAATAGCAGTGAATCCTATTCATCGACGATGATTTAGAGTGAAAATTGATGTAAGCAAGAGTGTTTTAACCGCCGATTTTCATGGAAAGAAAATGGTGGATTTTGTCGATCTGCAGTGCATGCAATGCAGTCGACGGCCCGCTGCCAAAATCAGATGATAACCCAGCATAGAACAAAACATGCAAAACGTAACCTGTCAATCATCCAGGGGTCCCTGTGAAATTGTTACAATGTTTCAGTTGTTCCATTTGACATCGACCCAGCTGACATCGCGATCGTTCTGCAATGGGGCTTATGCCGAGTTTGTTTACTTGACAACTAACTAGAAGGCCTCCGTCGGGCTATCTTTCCACTTCTGCAATTCTGTGTCCATAGAAATTGTATAACCATTTCAGTCGGATTGAAAGTTAGAAGTCACTCACAATCTGCAGTATCTTCAACAATGGTTCAACCCGTGAAACAGTGATAGTTTGTATTCAACACCACACGTACACCCGTCACCGTCTTGGTTACACGTACACCACGGTCCCTCTAGAGCGACCGATCGTGTGGTTACTTGTCCACCAACTTCCCTCAGGCTTATAAAACTGCATTGACTATAATGACAGGAAAACAAAATTAATGAAATTTGACAGAAGCAGCACAGGTGTCGCTTAAAATGTTTATTTCGGTGGTTAAACTGTTGGCGTATAACCACTCCCGTGATGTGATTCTACAGGTCATGCCATGTACTACATAGCACGCTGCGCCGATGGGGCTACGCTACGGGTCCGGAGCTAATCGATGTGCAGGCTAGGTCGAAGTCAATGTTCTGTTTTCTATACCTTTGATGGTGCATATATGAGAAAGTCTGACCTATTTTGAAAATCGGGTCCTGTATCGATTTGTGATGTGAAGTTATCGCGGCGATGTTGAAACTTTACAACGATTCCTTTTGATAAACATGCGGAACGGCACCGCGCGCAGCGAACCTGTATGATCTTGGGCTAAAAGAAAGGGGGAAACCGCTTAAAACAAGAAAAATAAATCTGCCCTCTTCTAATCTTACTGTTGAGTAGAGGACATGTCCAGGAATTTGTCCAGGAATTTTCTAAACTGCTTTAAGAAAGAAAATGGAAGCTGTGCATGGGCTACAACTGGAAGCACATACTTTGTAAACCGACGCAATGGCGTCACATACACGCGACTAGGTCAATGTCAAGCAAGGGAGAGAGACTTTGTAACAATTTTTTGATCGACAGTCACTCAGTGTGCATGATCGGAAACTTTCTATGCACAAAGTCCTCGTTGTATGCTCTATCTGAGTATATTGTTTATTATGGTGGTCGGCCGGGGCAATCGAAATCGGCCGCTGTTTTGATGTCATTTCAAACGTCTCCTATCTGATCTACCGTCTGGTTATAAATGTTCACAAACTTCGTTTGTTTCTTAAAATTGAATATGTTATCCTGATAAAGTGATAAACTGTACAATAATAATTTCTTTAACAAGTTACAATGTCAGACGTAATTTTTTTTCACGCAAAGTAGTAAGCAATGAGCAAACGCCTATCTGCCCAGTTTTACTTTGTTCTGCGTTGAGTTCAAAGTTCATTGACTTTAGCACCACATGTAAGGTGACACTGAAACACAAAGAAAATTATGCCACGGTGTTTTGAATGAGACCTTGCGTAGTTAAAAGCAATTCCTACTATATCACCTTATTTATACTTGTTTTAAATTCTGTTTCAGACCTGTGTTCCTAAGGTAAAAAAAAAACAAAACAAACCCCCCCCCCCCAAAAAAAAAAAACACCATGAGTATGATGATAACTGTGAAAGTTAAAATAAAGTGACTAATCAAACAAAAAAATCTAAGAGTTGATCGTTTCACAATATTTCTTTCCGTCAATGAACAAGAGCTTCAAACAAATCACACCCACTAATGTAAATTGCAAGCAAATTTATATAAAACACACACAACAACAAAATTTATATAAAACACACACAACATTATATATACAATACTTTACATTTATATTGTGCTATTATTTGTATTCAGTACTGTTTGCTTGCTTTAAGTGTTACAAGCACCTTCACTAAATTTGACATAAATTTTTATTATGCAGTGCCATATTTTTATTTATAATGGCGATGGATTTTTAAAGAGAAAATCACCTCACTGTTACCCTCCACTATACTTATACAGAACCATGGGGGGAGGGGAGTTAATCACATAATCTGGTGCAGATTGAGATTTATTTTCCCATGCATTCAGCTGTTTAACTCTCCGTGAATCTCATTACAATCTTCTGATAATTTATCTTTTTCAGGTGGCTGTTGATTCTAATCTGTTGATCGCCAAGAAATAAAGTGCTTAACTAGGTATAAAACACGTGAGACTTTCATCATTAGAAAACCATCCCTAGGTTGACGCCAGTGAAATAATCATGTCTCAAGGAACGTACAGGTGACCATCTACTCCACTCCACACCGACCCGTCCTCCTTGCAGAATACTGTATCACTATCTGTGAAACATTCAACATCAAAGTTTTTTCGTCATGGACTATCATTTCTGCAAAAATACTTGACTCATATTTGGACATATTTGAAGGACATTTTCAAAGCTTGGGAGAATAACCGTTTTGTTCGTGAGAAGATACAATCAGTGACTGTGACACAACATTTCCTTGCTTCACAACTAAAATATGATACATCAGGAAAGTAATGTGGATCCATAGTAATATTTGTATGTTCCAACGCAGTCATCGAAGTATTCATGATGGAAATTTAGGTTAAATACCTGAAAGATACAGTAATTAATTGTCACTGAGAAACAATGCTTGGGTCACAGAGTAGGACATGGAATATTATTTGAAGATCAGTTGAAAGCAGAACTATGATTCAATACTTAGAAGGTACCTTTCAGGTTATGTTTTATTTCTGTCATCATGAAGAAATAAAGCCAACTGTATGAGGAAATTATGTCAACTTGTGAAGTATGTGGTATCTCACCATGCACTTGGACAACCTTATTCTATTACTTGTTTTCTTTGCATTGAAGCCCCCACCCCAACCCACACAAGATCTTTTAAATATAGAGAAAATAAATACACTGCTAATCCTAATTACCCAAAGCTTCCTTCTTTCATTGATATGATTTGGTTTGATATCCACATGTTTAGAAAAGGTCTGCAAGTACAGCTTCTGCTACTTAATAGCTTAATTATGAAAAAAATATCACATTTTGCATTCATACTATAGATTGAGTCCCCCCCTCCCTTTACCCAAAATTAATCCATAAGCTGAGTTGCAACGCTTATAGATTATGGCACAGATGCAACCATCATGAAGGTTGTAGATTTCACTCAAACAAACAAAAACATTTAATATGTAAATGTTATTTTATAGCCATGACATCTATGTAAAGTGCTATTCTTTCAAGTTATTCGAGGTTAATGTAATGAAGTGTAGTGAAATGTTTTCACAATTTTCATGTATATTCCAGCAATATACTGTATAATGTTTTAAAAGAATACTTTTTTCAAAACATCAAATTCAGTAGATTTAAAACTGATCTTGCTTATAGGTAGTTTGACAATTTGAAAAAAAAAAAATCTCCTGATCAATAGTTTTGCAAATGTATTCTAATCATTCTGTTTGTAAGACTTGTAGTTGTATATTTCAGGCACTTTTTATAGTCTACAAATGTATGTGATTCATATTTGCAAATGAAAACAAAGAGAGAAGAGGGTACATTTCCCCCTTCCCCCCCCCCCGTTAAACTTCAAATATTGAATTTGAAATTGAACATGACAGATCAACAGTTTGTTTCGATTTTAAATTGCACCTTTCATGTCTTTTTACATGGTAAAAAAACAAACAGTTTCTGGTTAATATCTTTTGAAATGCAATAAACCAAAGTCAATTTAGTTCATTTGAAATGATTCAGTGGTTGGTTTGAATTTATTTGTTGATGTTTGTGTGTAAACATGTGTTCAATGAGTAAGAATGTTCGTTTGTTTGTGTGCTTGTGTGCGTGTGTGTGGGTGTGTGTGTGTCTTCTTGTCCCGAAGGCCAAAAAGTGGGCCCTGCTGCCCCGAGGGCCATCTAGGAAGATTGGTCTTTGTCGATGAATGAGATCACACTTTCCCTGTTTATGGATATCCCTCCACCCATCTTTACCCTTTGAAGGCCCCTCAGCCCCTAGGGCCTTATTTTGCCCTCCCTCTGTCAGGAAATGAGAACATCCTTGTTTTGTTGTTGTTGTTGTTGTTGTTGTTGTTGTTGTTGTTGTTGTTGTTGTGTTGTTGTATGCTTTCCTGACATTCCAAATAGTGAAACAGCTATGAATGTTTTAGACTTCCTCTGTTAACGTGGGTGCAGTTTTTTTCAAATTAAATCAAAGACATGCTCTGCAAGACAAATATATCTATTTATTAGACAACTGAATCAAAAGTGTCAAAACATGAACAATAGTTTTCGCAGCTTTGTTCTTCCTCTTTTAACTTGATCAGTTAATGTATCACCATTCATCTTTTTCCACGTAGCAATTGCTTCAATAAATTGAAAAAAAAAAACACTCCCCAAATCTTGGACCATTTCAGGTAAAATCTATAATTATCAGGTGGGTAAAAAAGGATTAACTTTTTTTCTTTACATGTGTTGGTAGAATGGGACACATTCCATCATTTAAAGAGTGTCTGTTTGAAACATTTTCAAAATTTCAATAGAGGCAAATGATTCATTGAAATGAACCTATAATTTCTTGGCTGAGGAGGGGGGGGGGCATCAAAGAAAAAAGGCCCGAGGGGCAACGGGGCCTTAATAAAGTCCTGCAGGTCCTATATCAAAACAAGTGTAATCCAATTCAATGGCAAGGAGAACTCTTTTAATTTGCCCTCGGGGCAGGGGGGCCTACTTTTTGGCCTTTAGGTCACAAGGGTCATGCACATTCACATACACAGACACAGAAACAAATCAACACCAAGTCACTAAAGATTCATTTCAACTTTAAATAACAAATAGCTGTAACTTTTAATGATTTTCCCCTTCAGTATTAAATTGTTTTTGGTTAATACCAACTACGGTTTCTGTTTTAATCCTCAATGCAATGGTGTTGAGATACAGAGTGATGAGCTTATCAGCTTGGCTGGTACATGTGTAGACCGCACTGATACTGTTAGCAAATTTATTTTTGTTACACTAACATTTTACATTTCACATGCAGACGATTTGTTAACAGACTAAACTGTTCTGGTTTAGAATGTTTTTTGTTTACTGAATACGGCAAAAAAAAAAAAAACAATAACAATAATTATTTTTATGAGATATCTAAGTAAATGAATATGACTGAAAATGTTCGCAAACAAAAAAAAAATTGGCACACTTTACACACTGAAAAATGAAAATGTCTAAGATTTAAGTATTGTGAAGTCAATATAAGTCTTGGATTAACTTTTTGAAGGCAGCTTGTAAAGTGTGCCAAACATTTTTTTTCTTGCACGAACATTCTAACTCGAATTATTATAATTTGTTTTGCCGTTTTTAGTAAACACAAGTGAACGGAATAAAAAGTGCAGGTAGCACATATGTTCTTAATTATTTTCCCGTAAAATGATTGATTTGTATATCAATTGCAAGTTCTTGTTCCACTTTGCAAAAGCATTCTGAAACTACAACAGTTCATGTTTTGACACTTTGATTCAGTTGTCTCATAAATAGATATATTTGTCTTGCAGAGCATGTCTTTGATTTAATTTGAAAAAACTGCACCCACGTTAAAAGAGGAAATCTAAAATAATTCATTGCTGTTTCACTATTTGGAATGTCAGGGGGGCATACAACAACAACAACAACAACAACAACAACAACAACAACAACAAAACAAGGATGTTCTCATTTCCTGACAGAGGGAGGGCAAAATAAGGCCCTAGGGGCTGAGGGGCCTTCAAAGGGTAAAGATGGGTGGAGGGATATCCATAAACAGGGAAAGTGTGATCTCACTCATCGACAAAGACCAATCTTCCTGGATGGCCTCGGGGCAGCAGGGCCCACTTTTTGGCCTTCGGGACAAGAAGACACACACACACCCACACACACGCACACAAGCACACAAACAAACGAACATTCTTACTCATTGAACACATGTTTACACACAAACATCAACAAATAAATTCAAACCAACCACTGAATCATTTCAAATGAACTAAATTGACTTGGTTTATTGCATTTCAAAAGATATTAACCAGAAACTGTTTGTTTTTTTACCATGTAAAAAGACATGAAAGGTGCAATTTAAAATCGAAACAAACTGTTGATCTGTCATGTTCAATTTCAAATTCAATATTTGAAGTTTAAACGGGGGGGGGGGGGAAGGGGGAAATGTACCCTCTTCTCTCTTTGTTTTCATTTGCAAATATGAATCACATACATTTGTAGACTATAAAAAGTGCCTGAAATATACAACTACAAGTCTTACAAACAGAATGATTAGAATACATTTGCAAAACTATTGATCAGGAGATTTTTTTTTCAAATTGTCAAACTACCTATAAGCAAGATCAGTTTTAAATCTACTGAATTGATGTTTTGAAAAAAGTATTCTTTTAAAACATTATACAGTATATTGCTGGAATATACATGAAAATTGTGAAAACATTTCACTACACTTCATTACATTAACCTCGAATAACTTGAAAGAATAGCACTTTACATAGATGTCATGGCTATAAAAAACATTTACATATTAAATGTTTTGTTTGTTTGAGTGAAATCTACAAACCTTCATGATGGTTGCATCTGTGCCATAATCTATAAGCGTTGCAACTCAGCTTATGGATTAATTTTGGGTAAAGGGAGGGGGACTCAATCTATAGTATGAATGCAAAAATGTGATATTTTTTCATAATTAAGCTATTAAGTAGCAGAAGCTGTACTTGCAGACCTTTTCTAAACATGTGGATATCAAACCAAATCATATCAATGAAAGAAGGAAGCTTTGGGTACTTAGGATTAGCAGTGTATTTATTTTCTCTATATTTAAAAGATCTTGTGTGGGGTTGGGGTGGGGGGTTCAATGCAAAGAAAAACAAGTAATAGAAATAAGGTTGTCCAAGTGCATGGTGAGATACCACATACTTCACAAGTTGACATAATTCCTCATACAGTTTGCTTTATTTCTTCATGATGACAGAAATAAAACATAACCTGAAAGGTACCTTCTAAGTATTGAATCATAGTTCTGCTTTCAACTGATCTTCAAATAATATTCCATGTCCTACTCTGTGACCCAAGCATTGTTTCTCAGTGACAATTAATTACTGTATCTTTCAGGTATTTAACCTAAATTTCCATCATGAATACTTCGATGACTGCGTTGGAACATACAAATATTACTATGGATCCACATTACTTTCCTGATGTATCATATTTTAGTTGTGAAGCAAGGAAATGTTGTGTCACAGTCACTGATTGTATCTTCTCACGAACAAAACGGTTATTCTCCCAAGCTTTGAAAATGTCCTTCAAATATGTCCAAATATGAGTCAAGTATTTTTGCAGAAATGATAGTCCATGACGAAAAAAACTTGATGTTGAATGTTTCACAGATAGTGATACAGTATTGTAGCGCGCAACAAATTCCTTAAGACTCAAAATTATTTGTCTGCAACTACTATGCAATAGTCGTCTACAACTGATATTCCGTAATGCGTTCCCTCTTAAATAAGACAAAGCAAATATCCGATCTAAGTTTCACATGGTTAATTCGAATATAAGCATGTCTTCCAGACTGAGAACAACAAATTCTCTGAGTAGAATGCTGGTACTACAAACGTTGAGAACGTTTGGGAACGTTTGGGAACGATTAACTGAAAACAAATCAAAACAAAAGGATACAGGAAGTGAGAACTAAGCTACGTTCACACTATGACACAGGAAGTAAATACTCTCTTGACCAGGAAGTAAATACACTCTATGACACAGGAAATTAGAAACGGGAAGTAACTAACAGGAAGTAATACTCCCTCTAAGATGACTCAGGGGTCAAAGGTCATAATAGGTGGGGTGGTCACGTGACCCACCTCAGTAAACGCCCTCTAACGGTGACTGAACGTTTACTTTCGTTGACAAAATCTCATTTGCATAAAAGCAACCCTGACTTAATGAACAATTAGCTGCTTTGAAACAATCACTAACTCAAAGATGCATAAGAATACAATCACTTAATCTTTGTACTATAAACGTAATCAGAGTCCAACTTGAATGTGTCCATTATAGCATTCATTGTTCGCATACTTCAATAAGGTCCTTGGCCTTTTGTTAGGCACACATGCTCTTAGAGTCTCACAAGGAATAAGGCTATTCAATGTTCCTTCAAGAATGTCTGCTTTAAAGTCACAAAAGAATCAACTGAATTGCTTACCGATTTTGTGTAGGGTTGTATAAGACTATCGCATCAACAGGTTCAAAGCTGTTTCATCAAAATGGTCTTACAAGCAATCTTGGCGAGAACTATAGCCGGTCACTTTCAGAGACATGTCCACTCTCTGAAGGTCTAACTTAAAGTGTCTAAAAGCACGCTTGGAATGGCTGCATGTGCGCAGTGCGTAATACAAAAGATAAACATTTAAGGACGGAAGTTGATGGTGACTCATGACTTTGAATTTGAACTATGGCCAAATAAGGGGATGTTGATTTTGACCGTAACATTCCGGTCCCCTAATTGTGTAGATGTGACTCGGAACAATTATAAATCCAATATTCTAAACTGGTCAAAACTCAATCTAATTAAACAAACATGAATAATATACTGTTCATATATCACTAATAAAAAAGATTAAAGTTCTTAGCTGTTCTTGTGTCCTTCAGACGAATCTTCAATAGCGTCGGCCTCCAGGAGCACACACAACTTATCCACTGGACGTCGTAGAGTAGCCGCTCTGGTCTTGACTTCTGCAAACCTGACGAGTCCCTTCTTGTCCTTCATCACTTCGGTGATTCTGCCCATGGACCAGGAGTTCCTCGGCGCTGTGTTGTCGACGATCAACACCACGTCTCCAACGTTGAGGTTCTTCTGATCTCGAGCCACTTCTGTCTCTCTTGTAGCAACGGGAGATATTCTTTCATCCATCTCTTCCAGAATATATCTGCCAGGTACTGCACTTGTCTCCATCGACGGCGTACGTAGTTGTCATTCTTCTGGAACAAGCGGGTGGCAGGGCCTGTTTTGGTTTCAGCATCAACAGGTGGTTGGGTGTTAATGCCTCTAGATCGTTCGGATCTTCTGACAGCCTGGTGATTGGTTGGCTGTTAATTATGGCTTCCACTTCGCAGAACAGCGTTCGGAGTGCTTCATCTGACATGCGAAGTGGTTGTTCTTTGAGCAAGGAAAAGATTATTTTCCTTATGGTTCTGATGTGACGCTCCCATACTCCTCCAAAGTGGGAACCTGCTGGGGGGTTGAATTCCCATTTGATGTCTTGTTGGTGGAGCATCTCAGCTATCTTCTCTTGGTTCCATCTCCTGATACTTTCCTTCAGCTCTTTGTCGGCTGAGACGAAGTTAGTCCCATTGTCTGATCTGATGGACCTAACTTGTCCTCTTTGTGCTATGAATCTTCTGATGGCGTTGATGCACGAATCTGTATCTAATGAGCAGGCTACCTCTAAGTGTACCGCACGAGTCGCCATACATGTGAAGATCGCTCCATACCTCTTCTCAGTGACATGGCCACGTTTGACCTCCAGTGGTCCG
This sequence comes from Ptychodera flava, assembly GCF_041260155.1. Classification (NCBI taxonomy): domain Eukaryota; kingdom Metazoa; phylum Hemichordata; class Enteropneusta; family Ptychoderidae; genus Ptychodera; species Ptychodera flava. The sequence goes on along the minus strand of NC_091931.1, from coordinate 43,694,267 downwards.
AAGTAATCTACACCTGTGCGAGTAAATGGCGGCTCTTCAGGGGTGATGCGGTCCTTAGGTAGGTCTGACATCTTCTGCTCACAAACTTTTGCTCTATATTTTCTACAGATGACACATTTGGTTACGAGGTTGCGGATTGCTGTAGGCGCCCGTAGAATCCAATATTTCTCTCTTAGCTTCGCCAGCATCGAGTTCCTTCCAAGATGTCCGACTTCTTTGTGGGTTTCTTGGAGTATGATTGTTGACACTGGTGAGTCTTTAGGCAGCACTATCGGGTGCTTGCTGTCTGGTGACACTGAGGCACGTTCCAGGCGTCCGCCAACTCGTATTATTCCTTTATCCAAAATTGGGTCCAGCTTATATAATGGGCTGTATCTCCTGACTTGCTTCTTTCGTTGTAGGAGTGCCATTTCATCTGGAAAATGCTTTCGCTGCACGTACTTCATGATTGCATCTTCTGCCCTTTGCAGATTCTCTTGTGAAACAGGTGGGATTGTTGTTTCACAACTCTTCTGGCTAGTTTCTGCGCTGGTGTCTTCATCACCTTCCTTTCTTTTGCGGCATTTATCTTGAAGGTTTTTCTTCGCTAACAGGAACCATCCGACTATTTTCCTTAGTTTCATCATGCTGGAGTAGCGTAGTAAGATCTTCTCTACCCCAAACTCTTGCTCTACTAGTAAGGTGCTGTACACGGATGCTTCCCGCTTGACTTCTGGGTCTTTATTACATAGCGCTCTGGAGATGTCCTGTTGTGTAGGCCATTCACTTTCTCGTTTCCACAGGAAATCTGGTCCGCGCAGCCATCTTTTGTTTTGCAGGAACTTGTCTACCGTTAGTCCCTAGATGTGTCGTCTGCTGGGTTGGATTTTGTGTCGACGTACTTCCACTGTTTACTATCCGAACCTTCACGTATAATGTGATCCGGTTGGCTACGAAGGTGTGGAATCGGGATGTTTCATTGGCGCAGTACTTAATCACCGATGTGCTGTCTGTCCAGAAGTATACCTTGTCGTTCTTAATGTCGAGTTCTTCCTCCAACATTCTGTTCATTCTCATGGCCACTGTAGCTGCTGTCAGCTCCAGGCGTGGGATGGTAATTTTCTTCAGTGGTGCAACCCTTGCTTTCCCATAAGGAAGGCGCAGTGAATTCTTCTGTTTTCATTTATGAGTCTGATATACGATGCAACACCGTATCCATATTCACTGGCATCAGAAAAGTGATGTATTTCACGTACCTTGACTTCGCCAAAGTCTGCTGGTTTGTAGCACCTCTGAGTTGATACGTTTTCTAGTTTGGAAGATCTGATAGCCATCTTAGCCATTTCTTGCGATCGTCTTCTTTGATCTTTGCATCCCAGCCAATACCTCTACGACACAAGTCTTGAAGTAGTATTCTTGCAGGTAGGATGAACGGAGCTGCGAGTCCAATGGGATCGTATACTGAGCTGATAATGATAGTATGCCTCTTCTCGTTGGAGGCCGGCTTTCAATGTTGATCTGGAATCCTATGGTGTCTGACTCGACCGACCATGAAGTACCTAGGGCACGCTCTACTGGTAGGCAGTCGTATTCCAGCTTCAGGTCTTTGATTTCCTTAGCTCTTTCTTCTTTTGGTATAGTCTCCAATACTTCACGGCTGTTGCTCACCCACTTTGTTAGACGGAAACCGCCTTTCTTGCAAGCAGCAGTCAGATCTTGCATCAACTCGATTGCCTTCTTCGCATTTTCTACCGACTTGAGGCAATCATCTACGTAGAAGTCTCTCTTTATTGTTTTGACAACTTCCTTGTTGAATAGGTAGCTGTTGTCATCGGCCATCTTGTGTAGTGCTGTGTTCGCGCAGCTCGGGGATGATACTGCACCGAACAGGTGAACCATCATTTTATAGACTCTTGGAGGGCTTTCTATGTTTCCATCTGGCCACCAATAGAAGCGTAGACAGTCACTGTCCTCTTCTCTAACCTTTACCTGGTGGAACATAGCCTCTATGTCTGCCATTAAAGCGATTGGTTCCTGTCGAAATCGTAATAACACTCCTAGTAGATTATTCGTCAGATCCGGCCCTTGTAGTAATAGGTTGTTCAACGACACACCTTGGAACTTTGCTGAACAGTCAAAGACAACGCGGATCTTCTCTGGTTTCTTCGGATGATATACTCCATGGTGGGGTATATACCATACCTTTCCGTCGTCTCGATCTAACTCGTCGTTAGGGACTTGTATTGCGTATCCCTTCTCAATTATGTCTGTCATGAACTTCTGGTAGTCGGCATGGAACTTTGGGTTGTTTCTCAACTTTCTTTCAAGGCCTTTAAAACGTTGTAAGGCATACTGCTGGTTGTCGGGTAGTCGAACTCTTTCAGTTTTGAATGGAAGTCCCATTTTGTAGTGTCCGTCTACTAGCTCAATGGTTTCCTTTACTTTCTGCATGAACTTCTTGTCTTCTTGGGAGTGTTCCCTTTTGTCATCTATCATGCGCTCAGGAAAATCAAGGTCAATGGAATGTCGCACTAACCTGTCTAGTTTATCCAATTCTTCCATATCCTCTACGGCCACAACTTCTGTTCTGTAGCTGGGAGGATGTTGCCCTTGTTCGTTCAATCTGACTACGTGCCAGGGGATCCATCCTACGCGTGTTCTGCATGCGTGAGGGGTTGAGTCCGGACCACGTATTGTTTCCAGAGGGGTAAATACTGCTGTTTCTCCGGTACCTATCATCAGTCCTATTTCGGCATCTATTCTTGGAAGCCTTATATTCTTCAAATGCGGCCATCTCATGAGATCCTCTTGGCGGGGAATGTAGTCTTCAGAGACGCCTATCTCTGGTTTAGTGTATACTGTTTTCAGCTCTACCTGTGGCTCTGAACAGTCTAGGTTGTAAACTTCTATGCCCGTGACTTTGTCGCAGGTGTGGCTGCCTAAGCCATTCACTGTATTTACCGTCAGCTTTGTCTTTCTGCCTATGGCTCCAAGTTTTCTCTGTAACGCTTCTGTGCAGAATGATATGACACTACCTGTATCCAGAAAGGCATAAGTCTGTACCATTCTATTTGAGCCTTTCAACTTCACCTTGACAGGGATAATAGTCAGCAGGACCTTGCAGTTATCATCATCACCACCGGTGTCATCGTCTTGACCACCGGTCCCCATAAAGGACTGTACTTGGTCCACCTCTGCCATGGTGCAGTGTACTGTGACACTCTCCGTCTGTACTGGTCTCTTTGAATTCTCATCTTTATCAGTTGTCGGTCGACAATCCTGATGTAGCACTGTTGGGTGTTTTCCTTGGCATTTGGAGCATTTAGCTTTCTGCTTGCATTGCTTACTCCGATGACCAGGTTTCAGACAGCCAAAACATACACCTTGGTTTCTCAGGAAGTTAACAGTATCTTCTTGACTGGCTGCAATCAATTGTTTGCAACTGTCGAAAGAATCATTGTTATCTTGGCAGTGCATTCATGGTTTCCGTTGAGCCTTGTGTGGTTTGGAGGTCGAAGTGTTGCTCTTCTTGCTCCCTTGGTTCACCTTTGTGTCTGTGCTTAGAACGCTAGTGGCGAAAGATTGTTCCACTTTGTCTGTGCCTTTCTTCTTTTTCACCGGGTTGTTGAGACTAGCCATTGCTTGTCTGCTGTAGTCCAGGCATGACAGTCTGCCTGCTCCAGACTTCACCAGATCAACAAAGTCTTCAAATCTTACTCTTTTCTTGGCTTTGCATAACTTCGCTGTGCGTTTACTCCAAGAATCTTGAATAAAGTAAGGAAGCTTCTTGACGATCCGTTTCATATTTTCTGAATGTTCTAGTATTTCTAGGCCATCAACACATCGGGTTGCTGTCTTACATCGATTCAAGAAGATGGCGAACTTGTCTAATGAGGCAACGTTGTCTGGCTGATTAGAGGCAGTCCAAGACTTCCTCAGGTAGGCGTTGGCTATCTTGTGTGGATCACCATAGCGCTCTTCCAGCTCCTCCATGGCACCCTGATATGCTTCACTTGCATCTATACCCGCATACCCTTGAACTATTTCATGGGCTGTGCCTTCCGTAAACTGTCTCAGCAGAGTGAGTTTATCTTTATCATCTTCGGCAGTCGGTACTAGTTTGGTCTCGAACTCATCTATGAATGATCTGTACTCCATGATGTTACCGTCAAACTTCTTTATCACTGTGGACATTTTCTTTATTGCTCTGATCATGGCCCACTGTGCAGAGTCACGCATCGTCTTACTCATGTTACTGCCACTGCTTCTGGTGGAAATTCTGGAAGCTGCTACACTGACTTCTTCTTCTAAATCATCCGCCTCACTGTCATTCTCCCTTTCTATTGTAGGAGTTTTCTCCTTATACACTTGTCCTGGTGTTGTGGTCTTTTGTGGTTTTGTTCTGGACACAATGGACTTGTCCTCCAGTGGTTCAGTCTTAATGTTGATGGAGATGTCGTCCTCGAATTCGTCACCAAAAAACTTATTCAGAGATCTAGCTCTGGCATCGGCTACGGCAATCTTTGTGTCAAGTTCATGTTGCTCCTCCTTGAGTTGAAGCTCATGTCTTGCCATGGCCCGCTCCATTTCTTGCCTCTCCCGGTGTTCTTGGAGTTGAAGCTTATACTTAGCACGCTCAATTTCTTGCTTCTTCTTGAGCTTGGCTGACATTGCCAACAGTTCAGCCTTTTCCCTTTCGTCTGCTAGTTTGGTGGCTGAGAGTGCACTGTGGCTCGTATGATGGCTGACCCCACTCTGGCTGCCAACTACAGACGGCTTCGGTGTGCCGACTTGAGAGACACTATCTTCTGGTCCTACATCCTCTTGTGGGTGAATTGGTGTGGGTTCGCAATTGGTGCTGGCTTCGCTTCTTGTTCGCTCAACCATGCAGTGGTGTCTTTAAAGAAGGTCCCAAAACGTCTTCGACATCGGCCAGCCAACGAAGGCGTTCGTCTGGCACCTGATCCTTTGGGAGTAAACTTTCGTATTCATAGCCCGTGTCTGCAAAGACTTCATGCAGCTCCTTCCACACTTCAAACTTCAGTTTGACTGTGAATAGGTCTGCCTTATCAGCGATGAGGTCTTGTATTTTCGTGGACTTTTGGGTTAGTGAACTCGCTGTTTTCTCTAAGAAGCCACCTTAGTAGATAACTCATATTTAAGTCCTTTTTCGGACAGTGTTCTGTCACGGCCGCTACGCCTGGGTTCTTGCAATTCCTTTTCCGGTGACGAAGTGCTTGATTTCTTTTCTTCGTCTTCCATGGTTTGACTTAGGTGAATATCACAAGTCCGATGCAAAATCGTTAATGAGAAATGTAGCGCGCAAACAAATTCCTTAAGACTCAAAATTATTTGTCTGCAACTACTATGCAATAGTCGTCTACAACTGATATTCCGTAATGCGTTCCCTCTAAATAAGACGAAGCAAATATCCGATCTAAGTTTCACGTGGTTTATTCGAATATAGGCATGTCTTCCAGACTGAGAACAACAAATTCTCTGAGTAGAATGCTGGTACTACAAACGTTGAGAACGTTTGGGAACGTTTGGAACGATTAACTGAAAACAAATCAAAACAAAAGGATACAGGAAGTGAGAACTAAGCTACGTTCACACTATGACACAGGAAGTAAATACTCTCTTTGACCAGGAAGTAAATACACTCTATGACACAGGAAATTAGAAACGGGAAGTAACTAACAGGAAGTAATACTCCCTCTAAGATGACTCAGGGGTCAAAGGTCATAATAGGTGGGGTGGTCACGTGACCCACCTCAGTAAACGCCCTCTAACGGTGACTGAACGTTTACTTTCGTTGACAAGATCTCATTTGCATAAAAGCAACCCTGACTTAATGAACAATTAGCTGCTTTGAAACAATCACTAACTCAAAGATGCATAAGAATACAATCACTTAATCTTTGTACTATAAACGTAATCAGAGTCCAACTTGAATGTGTCCATTATAGCATTCATTGTTCGCATACTTCAATAAGGTCCTTGGCCTTTTGTTAGGCACATGTGCTCTCAGAGTCTCACAATGGAATAAGGCTATTCAATGTTCCTTCAAGAATGTTTGCTTTAAAGTCACAAAAGAATCAACTGAATTGCTTACCGATTTTGTGTAGGGTTGTATAAGACTATCGCATCAACAGGTTCAAAGCTGTTTCATCAAAATGGTCTTTACAAGCAATCTTGGCGAGAACTATAGCCGGTCACTTTCAGAGACATGTCCACTCTCTGAAGGTCTAACTTAAAGTGTCTAAAAGCACGCTTGGAATGGCTGCATGTGCGCAGTGCGTAATACAAAAGATAAACATTTAAGGACGGAAGTTGATGGTGACTCATGACTTTGAATTTGAACTATGGCCAAATAAGGGGATGTTGATTTTGACCGTAACAATGCATTCTGCAAGGAGGACGGGTCGGTGTGGGGTGGAGTAGATGGTCACCTGTACGTTCCTTGAGACATGATTATTTCACTGGCGTCAACCTAGGGATGGTTTTCTAATGATGAAAGTCTCACGTGTTTTATACCTAGTTAAGCACTTTATTCTTGGCGATCAACAGATTAGAATCAACAGCCACCTGAAAAGAAGATAAATTATCAGAAGATTGTAATGAGATTCACGGAGAGTTAAACAGCTGAATGCATGGGAAAATAAATCTCAATCTGCACCAGATTATGTGATTAACTCCCCTCCCCCCATGGTTCTGTATAAGTATAGTGGAGGGTAACAGTGAGGTGATTTTCTCTTTAAAAATCCATCGACATTATAAATAAAAATATGGCACTGCATAATAAAAATTTATGTCAAATTTAGTGAAGGTGCTTGTAACACTTAAAGCAAGCAAACAATACTGAATACAAATAATAGCACAATATAAATGTAAAGTATTGTATATATAATGTTGTGTGTGTTTATATAAATTTTGTTGTTGTGTGTGTTTTATATAAATTTGCTTGCAATTTACATTAGTGGGTGTGATTTGTTTGAAGCTCTTGTTCATTGACGGGAAAGAATATTGTGAAACGATCAACTCTTAGATTTTTTGTTTGATTAGTCACTTTATTTTAACTTTCACAGTTATCATCATACTCATGGTGTTTTTTTTTTGGGGGGGGGGGTTTGTTTGTTTTTTTTACCTTAGGAACACAGGTCTGAAACAGAATTTAAAACAAGTATAAATAAGGTGATATAGTAGGAATTGCTTTTAAACTACGCAAGGTCTCATTCAAAACACCGTGGCATAATTTCTTTGTGGTTCAGTGACACCTTACATGTGGTGCTAAAGTCAATGAACTTTGAACTCAACGCAGAACAAAGTAAAAACTGGGCAGATAGGCGTTTGCTTATTGCTTACTACTTTGCGTGAAAAAAAAAATTACGTCTGACATTGTAACTTGTTAAAGAAATTATTATTGTACAGTTTATCACTTATCAGGATAACATATTCAATTTTAAGAAACAAACGAAGTTTGTGAACATTTAAAACCAGACGGTAGATCAGATAGGAGAGTTTGAAATGACATCAAAACAGCGGCCGATTTCGATTGCCCCGGCCGACCACCATAATAAACAATAGACTCGGATACAGCATACAACGCGGACTTTGTGCATAGAAAGTTCCGATCATGCACACGGAGTGACTGTCGATCAAAAAAATTGTTACAAGTCTCTCTCCCTTGCTTGACATTGACCTAGTCGCGTGTATGTGACGCATTGCGTCGGTTTACAAAGTATGTGCTTCCAGTTGTAGCCCATGCACAGCTTCCATTTACTTTCTTAAAGCAGTTTAGAAAATTCCTGGACAAATTCCTGGACATGTCCTCTACACAACAGTAAGATTAGAAGAGGGCAGATTTATTTTTCTTTTTTAAGCGGCGTCCCCCTTTCTTTTAGCCCAAGATCATACAGGTTCGCTGCGCGCGGTGCTGTTCCGCATGTTTATCAAAAGGAATCGTTGTATATGTAAAGTTTCAACATCGCCGCGATAACTTCACATCACAAATCGATACAGGACCCGATTTTCAAAATAGGTCAGACTTTCTCATATATGCACCATCAAAGGTATAGAAAACAGAACATTGACTTCGACCTAGCCTGCACATCGATTAGCTCCGGACCTGTAGCTTAGCCCCATCGGCGCAGTGTGTGTGATGTATACTGTAGTACATGGCATGACCTGTAGAATCACATCACGGGAGTGGTTATACGCCAACAGTTTAACCACCGAAATAAACATTTTAAGCGTCACCAGTGCTACTTCTGTGATATTTCATTAATTTTGTTTTCCTGTCATTATGGTAAATGCAGTTGTTTTATAAGCCTAAGGGTATTTAAGAGGCATTGGTGGACAAGTAACCACACGATCGGTCCCTCTAGAGGGACCGTGGTGTACGTGTAACCAAAACGACGGTGACGTTGGTGTTGAATACAAACTATCACTGTTTCACGGGTTGAACAGATACTGCAGATTGTGAGTGACTTCTAACTTTCAATCCGACTGAAATGGTTATCAATTTATATGGACACAGAATTGCAGAAGTGGAAAGATAGCCCGACAGAGGCCTTTTAGTTAGTTGTAAACAAACTCGGCATAAGTCCCAGTGCAGAACGATCGCGATGTCAGCAGCTGGGTCGATGTCGAATGGAACAACTGAAACATTGTAACAATTTCGCAGGGACCCCTGGATGATTGACAGGTTACCTTTTGCATGTTTTGTTCTATGCTGGGTTATCTTCTGATTTTGGCAGCGGGCAATCGACTGCATTGCATGCACTGCAGATCGACAAAATCCACCATTTTCTTTCCATGAAAATCGGCGGTTTAAAACACTCTTGCTTACATCAATTTTCACTCTAAATCATCGTCGATGAATAGGATTCACTGCTATTCTTTTGAGAAGGCAAGGAGTGGATAAAAATTAGTACCGTACTTAAGAAATAATCACTTTTTTTCACTCCACGATTTATGCGAGTGCCGGGCGATCGAACACAAACATATAATATTATTATCTCGCGGGTCTCAAGTACACATGGACGGTATCACTCGCGTTACTTCTAGTGCTTGAAAAACGATGTTATTCTATCGACTACCGTAATGGATATGTCAGTTCTCTTTAAAATTTACAGATTTGATTCATTGAACTTGAAAAAGTATAACATTAAACATTATGTACGGCATCGCTCCTTTAGTTTACATTTTAAAGGCAAAATTTCACATTTCTCATACTACCTACTCCTTTATCGAATGTTACAGAATGATAATATATCAATACAGCTGTTGAAATCATGAATGTACATGCCCCGGCGCCCCCTCCCCGCTTGTTTGATAGACGAAGCCAGGTCGGGTCGATACTGCATATCAACATAGAACAAAAATACATGTATTAGATCGAAGAAAATGAAAATTAATTAAATATATAGCAAATGAACTTACCACATTATCTCTTGACATCTTATCGTCCATGCTGACTGCAAAGAATGTCAATTGTTCCCTGTTATCTGCAGCAAAGTCGGGAAGACTCGCTCGTATCCAATGTGACTGCCGTACGTACGGTGTACATCACTACCCTGCTGTGAATAAGCTCCAAAAGCAGCCATAGGATTTATCTTCATCAAGTCAGGGGCAGGTAGTGCGCTACTTTCCCAAGTTTTTCAACTTCTGAAGCAAATAACCTATGTGCCACATTCCTACATTTCTTGTTCAACTCCAAGTTTTGCCCGCTCCGCGAAAAAGACCCCAAAAAAACACTCGTATACAGGCCTGGCCCTTGCACAGAGTGATCGAGCCCATCTATTTTCACTAGGTTAGGGGGTCTTTTCATCACCTAGGAGACGTGCGTTTGTACCCGCCGGCCATGACAGTGATCTATATCTTTTTAAAAGTGATCTTTATCTTTTTAAAAGTGATCTATAAGCCCAGGCAAAAAGTGGTCTATATCTTTTTAAAAGTGATCTATATCTTTTTAAAAGTGATCTATATCTTTTTAAAAGTGATCTATATATTTTTAAGTGTTTTTTATCTTTTTAAAATTGATCTATAAGCCCAGGCAAAAAAGTGGTCTATATCTTTCCAAAGTGATCTATGTCAATTTTCACTAGGCTAGGGGGTCTTTTTCTCATCACCCAGGAGACGTACGTTTCTACCAGTCGGCCATGACAGTAATAGGGCCCCCTAACTTCCAAAGTGGTCTATACCATCTCATTAACTACTGATATTTTACGTTGAACGTCACTGGGATGTAAGAATATGGGCATGGGTATATGATAAAATGGTACATTGGGTGATAAGGAGGATTGGGTTCGGATACTAGTAGAATTAATTTCAGCACATAAAATTAATTTGAAGGCATAAACTTAATTCGGTAAATGCATAATAAGTTAGTAATATACTATATAACACTTATTTGGGATGACTGCATGAAACACAATTAAAAATGCTTGAAAAATTATTTCTGGTCTATGTAAAATTAATTCTAACACACTAAAATTAATGGAAAACATAATTTTGACCAAAATGGCCCCAATATACATTATCTTTATTATTCTTTCTAGAATGAAGGCAAAGAAATTACAATTATTATTATTATTATTGAACAAAAGTTGTTACTTTGAAATCCATAAAATAAATAAAAAACAGTGAATTATGTTTTAAGATAGACCCTCTCGAGGGTCTATGGTTTGAAATAAAAAAACTGTGGTTACCGAAATGGTTACTATGGCAACATAAAACGAAAATGAACATGGAGTTCATGCTGTTATAAATACATTTAGGAGAGCATTTGCATAGTAACTGGGATTACTTTTAATGGACTTGGGAAAAAAAATTGAAATTTTAAAACGCAAATAGGTTACTATGGAAACACAGGGCAGTAAAAATGGATATCATATTTTGTCTTTCTAGCCCAAAATAACCCTTTGGTATAATATTTCTGTTGATTACTGGATTTTTACACTGGATATTTGGTCTTTCTAACCCAAAATATCTCTTTGATATAACACATTCTGTTGATTCCTGGATTTTAGATGGAATCTTTGAAAAACTTGTAATTTTTACTCCTGAATGGTTGCCATGGAAACATCTCACATTAAAATGAGTGTGATTTTTTTGGTGTGCTAAGCAGAAAAACCCTTATTATCAATTTTTACATCAATCAATAGTTCTTTAATAGGAATTAGGGAAAAAGTAACATTTTCAATCCCAGAATAGTTACCATGGCAACTCAAAACATTAAAATAAGTCTGGTTTTTGTGTTCTCTGACCCGAACTCCCCCCCCCCCGCTAGATAATTTTCATATCAATCAAAGTAACTTTTCATTGGATATTAGAAAAACTGAAATTTTCAACCCCTAAAATGGTTACCATGGAAACATTGGGCAGTGAAATCGATATCATATTTGGTCTTTTCGACCCAAAATACCCTTATGGTGAGATTTTCACGGGAATTGAACCTATCATTATTCGCGTTATTATTTCTATATACCGTACTCGTCCGAGTATAAGCCCCCGGTTCGGCAACACTAAACAGCGGTAAAACTAGGGAGGGGCTTATACTCGAGCAACCCCATGTTATCTGGCATGGACGCTTAATTTATGCTAATTTTATGCACGATTTTTTTCAACACCACTCGATCCTTCTATCGCTTTCAAAATCGACTTACACATCCAAAGAATTGTGTGGAGAATATTTAGTGTAGAGATATTGGCCGCCGATCATTCCCAGTGACACTGAAGAAACTCACAGTTCTCGATCAACAATAGAACATTGGTTTATTACTTTTAAACTCACGGTACAGAGCAGCACGCCGCATCCATGTGCGTTGCCAATGTAGGTTTTAAAAAGCCTGATGCGAAATCTGGTAGTAATGAGAATTTAACCCCAGAATCACGACAAAATAACACGAATAAATTAAACTATGAACCAACTGTTGCCGGAAACTTTGTGACAAATATGTCCATGTTAACACAGTCCGCGCAAATAAATCATACCGGTAGTACACGCACATTGATGAGTGTCCTGAAAAATGGGCATTTCGGTCAAAGTTCAGCCATCGCCTGTACGTAGATTCTCAAGCTCTAGAAAAGTCTCTGTTGAGCGAAGTTTTTATGTCATGCGCAGTAAGTGTTCAAAGCATCGACTGTAGTATGTCATATTTTGCCAAATTTCCGGAATCAAAATAAACGCGGCAAACAACAATAAACAGAATTAAGTTTGGTCTAAACAACAACAATAATAAAGTCGGTAGGTTTTCCACACCTCCCCTATTAAAGTTACTTTTACTTTAATATAGAGGTTTCCTAATCGTCCTCATTCTCGTTAGCATTGACACCAACTAGGCGATCTACCGCAGCAGTCTTTGCTCGCCGAGCAGGGCGTCTCAACTCTTGGTTGGTTTGAGATCTTTCCTCTTCATCAGCTGAAGTGCATGTCTGGTTAATCACAGGGTCAGCTTCTGGTTCAGCTATAGTGCCAGACCCCTGTTGCGTCGTTAGTTCCGCTGACTTCCAGATCACACACCAACTGGAGTGGCCTCTCAACAACATAGCCACTGCCTGTCCGGATCTTGTATCCTCTTATCACTCCATCCTTACCCACTATGTTGTCTACAATCCGTCCTATCTTCCAATTTGCTCGATTCTTGGTCGTGTCCTTGAGTAGAACAATCGAGTTCTTTCTTGGTAACTCCTGATCCTTTGCTTCAACTCTCTTACTGCAACGTTCCTGCAAGGCGTGAAGGTATTCATTCAACCAACGTTTACGAACGTTCTCTCTGCAGGATCGTAAGTACTTCAGCCGTTTACTCATCACATCTCTCGAGTCATCCATGTCATTGATGCTCTCCTCCAGAAACCGCGCTGGTTGTCCACGCAACAGCAGGTTTGGGGTGATCACTACTTGCTCGAAGTTTTCTTCCATATAGCACAATGGTCTGTTGTTCATGAACGTCTCCACATCGAGTAGAACTTCTCGAGCTCTTCAAATTTCAGTAGCGCTCTTCTATAGCTTTCGACAGACTTCTCTTCATGATGCCGATGAGTCGTTCAAAGAATCCACCCCACCATGGAGAACGTGACATGTTGAATTTCCACTCTATGTTATGTGTTGTCAAATAGTTGAACAAATCTTCATCCTTTTGTAATGTTGACAACCATCGTTTGGTCGCGATGAAGGTCTTGGCGTTGTCGCTCACCATGACACTTGGTGATCCTCTCCGTGCAACAAACTCCTTCAACTGTCGCTTGAATTCATTTACAGACAGGTCTCGCAAAGCTTGAGATGCACAGCTCTAGTGCTGACACACGTGAAGAGGGCAATGTAAGCCTTTCTGGTCTCATGCTTTTCTGATTTGTACATGAGTGGCCCTGCAAAGTCCACACCTGTCACATCGAATGGCTCAGTGAATTCCGTTCTGTAGGTGGGCAAGGCCGATGTAGCTGGAGCATCCAACACCTTTGCACGATACTTCGCACAGTAGCTGCATTCATGTCGTATAGATTTGACTATGGATCGTAGCTTTGGGATCCAGTATTTCTCTCTGACCTTACTCATTGTTGTTGCAACTCCCCCGTGCAATGTCTGAAGATGGCAGTGCTCAATGATACGTCTTGCCAGGGCAGATCTTCTTGGGATGAAGATAGGGTTGTAACCTGGAACTCTGCCATGACACCTCAGTATTCCATCTTCATCTGCTGCTAATGTGACATCTGAAGTCATGTCGTTTGTTTGCTGTGTTATGTGGATCCATACCTTCTCTGATGCTGTGATCTCTGATTTAGTGAGTGGTCCCACTCGTCTCATCCCCTTACAGCCATCTATGAAACGCTTCATATATGACGTTATGCGTAGAAGCTTCCAGAATTTGAACTTGCTCAGAAGCTCTTGTGACCATGCTTTCGTGTCATTCTGAGTTGCATCTTCCAGTAGAAGCATCACTTCTCTTTTCTTCGTTGACTTTTTCTCTGACTTGACTCCCTCTGACTCTGAAATCTCTGGTTGAACTGGTCTGTCACCTTCTCTTGAGAGCCAGCTTGGCCCTTGAAACCACATCGTCCCGAGTCGACTTGGTGCTGACCCTCTAGTTCCAAGGTCGCTTGGATTTTCTGCTGTTGGCACATATCTCCACTTAGACTCTGTCAGCTCGCCAATCTTCTTGACCCGATTGCGCACAAATGTTGACCATTCTCCACGGTTAGACAACCAGTATAAAACAGTGGTGCTGTCTACCCAACTGTGACAAGCTGTGATGGGGAAATTGGCCAAGGCATTGCTGCGTTATTCTGTAGTTTGGCTTGGGTATGTGCAGCTATCAACTCCAACCTTTGTATGCTCATATGTTTAGGAGCAATTCTTGCTTTAGCTGTGAGTAGATTCTGGCTGACCGGTGTTGAGTTCTCATACGCAACGATGTATATTGCAGCACAAACAGCAGTCTTGCTTGCATCCGCAAATCCATGCATCTCATAATGTGTTGGGTTGCCAGTGAACACACAGCGTGGTACAGTTATGGTTGGTGTACGCTGCAAGCTGTTTATCCACTTCTGCCATTTCCGTCGAATTTCATCTGGAATTTCCTAATCCCATTCTGAAGATCAATTTCGCAGTGATAGTAACTGGAGAACTCCATCCAAGTATGTCAAAGATGCTGTTGATATCAGCTAACATCTTCCTTTTTGTGATTGGTTCACTGCTCTTCTGGCATGATTCAAAACTGATTGTCAATGTGTCCTCCTCCTTGTTCCATGGAATACCTAAAATCTTTGTCTCGTTGCCAGATGTGTTGCCAACAAACCTTGTTGTGTAAGTATCTTCTTCCTTCTTGTCGTTCTCTGCGCTGAGGTGATCGATGTTGCTATGCCATTTGTGAAGATTGAAACCACCCTCTGACAGTATTTTGGTGGACTCCGCCTTGAAAGTCGCAACATCATCTTCTTTGTTTCCACCACCTTGAATATCGTCAACATATGTATCTTCCAGCAAGCTGTGTACTGTTGCTGGATATTCCTGTTCATAGTCCTCAATGTGCTTCTGCAATGTTACACCGAGAATATAGGACTTGACGTCGCTCCAAAGATAACCCGTGTGAATCTGTACTCTGTCACCTCACGATCTTGTAGATTGTTGTACCACAAAACTCGCAGGGCATCCCTGTCTTGTTCGTGCACTCTAATTTGCAGGAAAGCTTTCTGAATATCTCCTGTGATGCAAAACTTTCGCATGCGATTTCTTGCGATGATGTCAAACAAAAGTGGTTGTAGCGGTGGCCCTGTCTCTAGGCAGTCATTGAGTGAAGGGCTTCTCATGTTGGCTCTAGCTGAGCAGTCATATACTATTCTCATCTTTGTTGTTTCTGCTTTATCTCGAATGACGGCTTGATGTGGGACATAATGTACTGTCTCCCCCGTTTGATTGGCTGGTACAGGCTCAATCACTCCCATGTTGATTTGTTCTCTCATGATTTTGTCGTACTCTTCTAATCTCCCAATTCTCTCTAGTCTATTTGTTGTGCTGTATAGTCGAGCTGTACACAAGCTCTTATTTGTAGGAAGTGGAACATGATCTTCCTTCCAAGGTAGTTTTGTTTCATAGTATCCACTCTCTGCCCTATTCAACTGTTTTTTGAACTCTTCGTGAATTGCTGCACTTTCCTTTATATCTGTGTCTTTGATTCCAAGAACATCCAGGGAGCACAGCTTCTCAAATTCTTCTTGGCTGGATCTCAGAAAGAACTGTTTCTCTGTCTGACTCTCTCTCCCTGACTGCCGTCCAGAAATTGTCCAACCCAGCATCGTGAACTCGGCTCCTGGATCCTTATCTGGGTGAGTTCCAAGGACTAGAGGTTCTGTCGTGCGAATCCTCTGGTAGTCTGCGACACATAAGATAATGTAAACTGGCATTGAAACATCAGTTGTCTCTTCCTCACTGAAATGTAACCGACTGAGTCGTCTATGTTGTTTCTTCAATGCAGGAATGCCTGGGTTAGGCAGGTAGGTTAATAGATCTTTCTCAGCATTCACACACTCCACATTGAATGAGAAACCATCAACTGCTAAGGACTGTAATGTGATACTGTACACCTCAACAATCTTCCTTACAGTGCCGTACATCTGTTAAATACAACGTTGTTCTGTCTTCGATGGCTTCAAGCGCAATTTTGTGATCAAGTCTGTACATATGTATGAACTCCCTGCACCTGTGTCAAACATGACTCGAACTTTCTCCTTTCCAACTTTGGCGATAACAGTGGCATGTAATGCTGAGGCATGATCCATCACTGAGCTCAATCCCTTTTCCACTTTGGTATTGTCCGACACATCGAGCGTTGATTTCCCTTTGTCACAAATTGATGTATGATGCTTTCCTTTACAGTTCCTGCATCCCCTTGATCTACAGTTGACTGCAAGATGACCAAATCCTGTACAGTTGAAACACATTCTGTTTCTTCGCAGTATTGCTCTCTTGGTGGCCACATCCAGTACTTATACAGCTGTTACTCGAATGATCTTCTGAACTGCAATACACACATTTAATCTTGCGACCTTGTTTAGACTCTCCATTACTGCCAAGAAGTAACTTTTCTTCTTTTTTCCTCCATGAAGTGTGTCTTGCTGTATCATCTCTTCTCCCTGTGATAAGCTTGTCATCAACTCTCAGGGGATTTCTCTCAACATACTTTCGTTAGATTTTCAACAAGCTGTTCCAAACCCCACTCTTCCCAATCATCGTCCTTCTGTACGAGGACTTCTCGAACTGGGCCAAGCTTGTCCATCAAAGTGTAGACTGAGCTTTGTGCAGTAGTCAGTTTCCCCATTGTAGTGAGAGTGCGAAACTATCCTGGCAAGCCTGTTATAAAAGTCGTGAATGTCACGCAACTTGTGAATGTTGGTCACTACTGGTAGTTCCTCAAGTTCCTTTATCAAGGCTTTGTGCACCTTAATGTCCTTCCCATATGTCTCGACTAGTATTCTTTTGGCTTCCTGGTATCCCTCTGAGGTATGTGGTAGCCCCAGGATATCCTCCTTTGGTTTGTCTTTCACTAGCTCTAGTAAGTAATTAAACTTACTAATTTCAGCGAGATTAGAACCATCACCTCTACGGTAAACTGATTCCAAAAGCGTAACCAATCCTTGTAGTCACCTGAGAATGGCGTGATAGTATATTTCTGAAGCTTCACTGCTTGTGTTGAGGGCGCTGCTGACGATGCATGCTCCCCCCTGTGGTCAACTCGTTCGGCACGGCTGGCTTCATCTGTCTCTCGAAATCTAATTTCTGTCTATACCAATCTTCCCTCGTCTTTGTTGGCGTGTTGCTGCCATCTCAATTTCCATTTGTTGTTGTGCTCTGTATTTTGATTGTTGCTCATTTACCACGCGCTGGATATGTAGCTCTTTTTCAAGCTTGAGTTGTACGTCTCTTTCCATTGCTTCGTCCAGCAGCTGCTTTCTGATACGCTGCCGCGCCTCCCTAAATAACTGGATGGACTTTTTCTGTGTTGTTGTCCACTCCTTCACATGTTCTAAGTCCGACTCTGCTTCCAACAGATATTCGGCTGTCTCGTCTTTCAATTTGTCTAATCGCTTGATCAACTCTCCTATTTGTTCATATGCCGTGGTAATATCTACCGTGTCCTCACTGTTGGATAGCTCTGCAATTTCATCAAGTTTGATTTCGGCAATTGCCAGCTGTCGTTTGAATCTCTCCTCGGTAAATGCCATGTTTTGTACACGTTTGCAAGCACTGCGATCAACAGTTATTCGACTGCAAAACCTCGTAGCAACTGCGTCAGTTCTGCTTTCCCACGGTAACTTCGTCTAATTTGATTGATGATGCAATACTGTGTACAACGCTATAAGTCCTATATGATGTACTCACGCTCTTTCTCCCGTCGTGGTCGCCACCGTTCAGTGTGGGGAATATTTAGTGTAGAGATATTGGCCGCCGATCATTCCCAGTGACACTGAAGAAACTCACAGTTCTCGATCAACAATAAAACATTGGTTTATTACGTTTAAACTCACGGTACAGAGCAGCACGCCGCATCCATGTGCGTTGCCGTTGTAGGTTTTAAAAAGCATGATGGGAAATCTGGTAGTAATGAGAATTTAACCCCAGAATCACGACAAAATAACACGAATAAATTAAACTATGAACCAACTGTTGCCGGAAACTTTGTGACAAATATGTCCATGTTAACACAGTCCGCGCAAATAAATCATACCGGTAGTACACGCACATTGATGAGTGTCCTGAAAAATGGGCATTTCGGTCAAAGTTCAGCCATCGCCTGTACGTAGATTCTCAAAGCTGTGTCCAAGCTCTAGAAAAGTCTCTGTTGAGCGAAGTTTTTATGTCATGCGCAGTAGTGTTCAGAGCATCGACTGTAGACCAATGTCATATTTTGCCAATTTCCGGAATCAAAATAAACGCGGTAAACAACAATAAACAGAATTAAGTTTTGGTCTAAACAACAACAAATAACAATAATAAAGTCGGTAGGTTTTCCACAATTGATTTGTACAATCTCTGAATACAGAAGTGACATTTTGGTGAAATTTCAGCGTCGGAAAAAAACCCTAAACTTGAAACAAAGACGTCATGTATGCTGATGTGAACAGGCATGCATTGCCCACACGGAAAGGCAACTCAATATTCCAGTATCAAACTGTCTACATCTTGTGAAAACAACAACATAGCAGTGAAAATTGTAATAGTCACCAGGAAAAGTCTTCACAAATGAAAGGATAATTGCTTCAAACAAAAGAAACTGCATGTTTAGAGGATGAAAACGGCCATAAAAACATCGTGGTCGTAAATGAAAATAAACAATGGCGGACGTGAGTGAGACTATTCTATTTAGGAGATGGGGGTGAGCAGGGTCAAAGAATCAAGAAAGTACTGGAAAAACGTCATTTTCCACGCCCGCCCTGGAAGATATCCTATAATGCATTGCTGTAAGCCCAACGCCTAAACCGGAAATAGGCTCATTTGGCGTCAAGACACCAAGGCGAGCGGACCGGTCGCGCTTATCCAATCTTGCCGCATATGGCAAGCAATTGCGATAATGACGAATGCCTTACTTCCAAAAATCAGTAAATGACATGCTTTATCCATCCGTACTTCAGTGAGACACGTTCCCCAGTCAGTAAATTACAATGGGGCCGGGGTACCCCAGGCCTCCCACAAGTATCAGAGTGTTCATAGCCCCGTGGATTGTTGTAGCGAAGCCAGCAGTTTTTCTCACAGAAACAAGTTGCATAATGTACTCAGTAAAACGTTGTCAGGTACATGTAACATGAAAAGTGACTGAGGTCGAAGTGACTAAGGCACCGGGATTGATTTGACCACAAACAACGACAAGAGGGTGTGAATTACTTGGATCGAAACGGACAGGGGTCGAGGTGACCTGCTGCCCCGTCCTCAACTGCAGGCCTGACGGCCTGGATATGTTTACATAAGGCGTCCACATTTTAGAAAATCGCTAAAAGTAGGCAGAAAGAAAGCCCCCATTACGTGAAAACGCTAGGGGTCGATAGGGGTCGGATGACAGTTTGACACATTTCGTACCATTAAGAGTCGAATGATACTACATTGACCGGGTTGACCATATGACTTTCATCAAAAAAAACGTCCGGGGAAAAGTGAATACATTTGATGTTTGACCAAACTTTACAAAACATCAATTTTTCGATCAAAAAATTCACGCGTAGAAACTAATGAGAATTCGTAAAAAAATACCACTGCCTTGTACATCAGGCACTAAAATGTCGTAGGCGTGAAAATGAGTTTATTAGAAAATACACAGTGGCTCTTAAAATTAGTTTGAAAATTTAGCGTCTTTACCGCGGTATCGCTAGATGGCCGTCATTTTTGAAGCGAAGGCGAAGTGGTGGATTCTGGGATATCTTCCAGGGCGGCGTGGTCATTCCTTACAATGCTGTCAAGGGAACTCCAGTTTCCCATTGTTTTAACATCTTTTAATAGTTTATTTATTATCTAAAAGTAATTTTACCAAGTTTAATGACCAAATATACTCTCCTAACCTTTCTGTATTTGAATAAAACTAGGGTAGGGGCTTATACACGGATGTAATGCATTTTCAAAACCCTCTTAAATCAGTAGGGGGGCTTATACACGAGCAGGGGCTTATACTCGGACGAGTACGGTAATACTTATATTAATTATTATTTTATTTCTTAAAAGCGCACTACACTGCCTCTCAGTGCTCTTTACAAGACTAAAAATGTATTTCTGAAAAGATGAACATGAAAAATAAAATGTCTCTCTGGCAAATAAAAACAAAGTTACACTTCCTTAAAAAGGTATGTCTTAACACTAGGCTTAAAGGAATCGATAGTACAGTTTATGTCAGCATTAAAATTGCATAGATTAACATTTTGCGTGAGAGTATAGCATTACTTGGCGTTGCAAATTGTGATCAGGAAACTCGTTGCTGTACGGGGTGACAAAAAGTCATGGCACATGTATAAAACATAAATTTACAAAGCGAACGAAACCAAAATCGTAACCAGTGATATCATAAAATAATTATTGCAAAGCAAAAACAAAAAAATGTGACGAAGACGTCATTTAGAAGCCAGTTTGAAAAACGATACGATTGTTCTTGGATTTCCATTTTAATAGCAAGCAGAAACATTTATTCCAAATGGAAAATTATTTAAGAGATAGGGTATAGGAACAGTGCTGGCACAGTCCCTGTATTTATCTGAGTCACTCAGTCGAAGTCATATTCTTATGAATATCTGTATGATACCAGAAAGGAATATCAGCAAAATTACCTATTAAGTGCAATTGACTTCTTAACCCTGAATAAACAGCCAACAAAAGTTGATATACACAAGACTTTGACCGTGTTCAATAATGTTAGTATAAGGTAGAATAACTTGGCTGACATCAATAATAATAAAGAATGGGCAAAACGTAACATGCTGCTGAATGCCAAGTCACATGGTCACACGTCCATTAAGTCACATTGCAGGGTGCCATTTCATAAAGACTGACATCAGGGACCACTGGGCATTAGTTGTGAACTGATGCCCGGTTACGTGTAGGGTGTCGTCGACAACTTTGAGGAAAGGAGCAAGATTTTGCAGTCCGTCAGCGCGGATACTTAAACACTTCATTGATAAAAAGGTTCAAGTGCAATCAAGGACGTCAATTGGTATGCCATGACTATTGTTCGCCTCTTTTTGTTTCAAAATATAAGCACCTGTTTACCCATGAACTTTTTCATTGTGCATTGTTACAGCGAGAGCATTAAAATACATAAAAAGCAAAGGTCAGCTTGAGCATGTGGTGTGTTATTAAACATTTAGTTCTTGGTCTTCATTCGGACTATAGCGCTCGTTTTATTACCCCTCCTGTAGTACCAGAAAACACAGTACAATTTCCTCAGAACGGCGGCCTAAGGAAGCTTTGAAGTAGTGCTCATCAGCGTTTGTCACAGTCACAATCTTACATGAATGACATCAATTCTATTTCTGCATCGTTGTTTTGGCGCGGGTAGTGACTGTCAGTGTGGCTTTTGGTGCGTCTGTCCAGTGTGCATGCTGCTAATGTTAACGTATCCAACTTCTTAGTTGCATTTGTATTGCGCTGCTTGGAAGTCTGATTGCCTGTGTGTGGTGAGCAGACTTTACAAGACAGGGAAGAACACGGAACATTATGGAACATTCCCGCTGTTGCCTTCAAAATCTTGCCTACGTCCTCGATCTCTTGCTCCCAAGTTTTATCCTTTAAGAGAATCAAACAAGTTTTCTGTTTAAAAACAATCAATCGAATTTTGAATGGAAAGGAGCATATACAATAGCATTAATATATGCGTAATATAAATTTCACAAAAGTAACTCGGCCTGTTTCGTATTTATGTACACAAATAGTGTGAAGAAAGGAACGTTTTTTATTATACTGTGATTGTGCAAAACCCGAAAATTTCACCATATTAAAGATACTGAGATCTTCTGTTTGTGAAGTTTGAAGGCAAGACATATTCTCTTGCCGTAGATATAATTTCCCCCAATCTATCCCTCTTAAAAACCTTAAGGATTACTTACTTGCATTGAGTTCATGACATGAAGCATTGTGATGGAGACGCCCAACGAAATACCTTTCGTAGGTTTGCCCTGAAATACTGTGAAAGCACATTTAAAGTCGTCTGGCGCCCCCTCCAAGTTAAATGTAAATGTCCTGTACTGCCAACGACTTCCAAACCATAGTGAAAAGTTAGTCAATTATCTGCGGAGGAAGACAAGACTCTGGTTAATTAGATTCCTCAGATTATTTTTTTCTTATATCCTTTTTGCTCAAATTTCTGTCATAATATTGCATCTGTTCGGGTGTCTGGCATTATAAGAACAGCGTCCTCCGAGGAGGGAAAATGTTAAGCCTCAAACTATACGCTGCTGCGCTCAGAAGCCCTGGTGCTTTTCTGGTTTTGTTACAATTTGATCACAAAAGGCGACCTCAAACAAACGCGATCAAGGGATGGCAAGAGTTACGGATAATAACAGGACCTTGTATGTACATTTGACTCAGCATTAGGTATTCAAATTTATTCAGGGACCAGTCCTAGACAAGGAGAACAGTTGCTGGGTATTTTCATTCCATTATTCAGGGTTCATTTTCCTGCTCTTATATTACAAATTATTCTCCCTAGGAACAGGGTATTTGCTTCTGCGTGCGAAGTGAATTGGAGGTCCTAAGTTTTCATCCTACAATGCATCATGTATATGCATCTCAAAAACGAGATCTGTAGGGCATGTAAATCTGATGTACGATGGAGTGCGCCTTGTCTTGCAAAGGCATAATCTCTTTTCGTGAGTAATGATGCTTGCGTAATGCTGATCATTATTTCAAAATATAAGTAACAGTAAAGGTTTTCAGACTCTCACAAGTCAGGCGTCACATTCGGGATCAAAATGAGGAAGATGCCTTTCTGGCAACACGCAATCATGCAGTACACTTTAAGTAGTAAACGACGAATATGACAAAGTTTGCATATTATGCCTGTGTGCTACTTTGAACGCTCTTTATCCATCTTCCTATCGTTCGTTTCGTAGCATTCTGCAAGCTGTGTACATTTACTACTTATCTGCCATTCGATAAGATAATGACTTCATCGAAGAATTTCATCGGAAAAGCATCTAGAAAAGTAATTTGCAGTATTAGGAAAATTTCTATATAAATTTATAATTTGTTTCTGAAGGTAATGTTGGCTATACCTGAACGTGGTCATTGCACTTCCAGCCGTCTTCTAGGTCGACGATCTGTATTTTCAAGTCAAGTTCATTGTCGGTAAATGATAAAATTCTGTCTGCAGAGCACTTAGTCCCTCCAATCTTAGCTTCTTCGTGTTCAATGTTCTTCGAAAAAAAAGAGAGATATTATTATAACAATACGTTATTTAGTGGAAATGCGATGTTTGTAGTCGCTTCCACGTATATTCTACTTGGAAATCATTAGACATTCGCTCCTATTGTGACACAATTTCAATCCTACCATCATCCGTCCGTCCTTCCTGTAGGTAAATACTATGTGTGTCTACGTAGGTCGCGATAAAACCGCATCATCAACAAAAATAGAAATTATTGTCCAGAGTTTCGTATAGGCATAGACCCTATTACAAGAGGTCAAAGCGTCGGCCAAGGCGTTAGCATGTGGAGATTCGACGATAATGGAGCAGGGTCACCAAATCAAACTGAAATCTTGCCTGTGGCGACGATGTTTCTAAGGTTTATCGTTTCTGGCAATTTGTAAAACTGGCTTTCTTACCATAAAGTTATCTGGGTTGTTGTCTACAGCGTAGACTCTGAGTTCAATTTCTTTACTGTCCAACGTTGACTGATAATACACCTGAACACACATATTCAATGCAATCCGAAAGTCATTTGGGCTGGCGGATGCACATAAGACTTTCACGGGTTGACGAGTGAAAAAAGGCAACGATCCTCATAGACAATCGTAGAGGTGTGGTGTTCAAAGTCCCAAATTGAGATCTCGTTGCTGATCGCCGCCTGCTTCCAGACGTCAGGATCCTCTTGTGTCCCAAAGTTCTGTAGAACGACAAGGCTTCGAAGGAATGAACCGTTGGTGACACAGTGGGGGAAACGCAAGTTCAAAGGTTTCTCGAGCAATCCGACGAATAGACAGACAACCACTGGGCTAACAATCCTACCGGTTGTAGTGCTTCCAGGCATGCAGCTGTCTTCCCAGGTAATGAAAGCCCCACTATCGTCCTCCCAGGAAACACCAACGAGAACAGAAACTTTTTCACCCTTCGGTACCGATCCAGGTGGTGCGAAAACGGAAATTCCAGTGTTTGGCAACTCAAAACTAATTCCTTCATGGTCGATTTCCAAGGTAGCAAACAATCCTGGTTTTGGTAAACTATATGAGTCGTCTATTTCAGTTGATTTTGCAGGCTCAAAGCGTGTTCGATGCTCATGACCGGAATGGAATTGTTTGCGCCTGTCAAAGGAAAAATGAAAAATGGAAGTTCGATGAAACTGACTCGGAGCAAGCGGGGCGAAATATAATTTGCGAGACACCGAGAGAAAGAAACAAGAATCTAGATACGAGTAGATGGCTGATAAGGAGAGATAGATATAATAATTAATAACTTGATTGAGAGGCAGCCAAGTACACACACACATACACACATACGCACATACATACATACATACATACATAATACATACATACATACATACATACATACATACCATACATACATACATACATACATACATTCATACACACATACATACACAGACAGACAGACAGACAGACAGACAGACATACATACATACATACATGCATGTATGCATACATACATACATACATACATACATACATACATACTCATACATACATACTACATACATACATACATACATACACACACACACACACACACACACACACACACACACATACATACATACATACATACATACATACATACATACATACATACATACATACATACATACATACAGACAGACAGACAGACAGACAACACAGACACAGACAGACACACAGACACACACACAGACAGACACACAGCATGTACACACAGATATGTGTGTTTTTGGTCAAGTCGATATAATATGTGTACTACGTGACGCTACAAAATATAATGCAAATTACATAAATCGTATCGATTTGCTCCGGCCAGCCGAACGAATATAAGCAAATGAATATAGCAAGGTTATGATGTTCGCTGGTTTTTCTCTTTGTTAATCGATGACAGTCTTGTGTACATGTAATGCATGCATATTGCTTATATGCTTTTTGTGGTTGGGTAAGGCATTAGTGCTTTAAAGTCCCGATAACTGCACCTCTGACACATTATCCCAGTATTTTTATCCAGAGTTTATTGGTCCACTTCCTATAAAATACTAGTATGTGAGTACCCGTACGTATTTGGCTGTAAATAAAGACTGTGCAGCATTGACAAATGAATTCCGTCCGGGCTTGAATTCTATTTTCAACATAAATGTTAATAGAGCCGTAGGCCAATTTTTACTTCAGTGTACTTGGAGATGGACGGCATATATGTTGTATTTGTATAACATATCTGTATACATTTGACAACGCTTAACTTTAAAATAACATACTCGCTATAGCGTGACCACTTGCAACTTACGAAATGATGAATTTCGAAAAAAGTCAATGACATGATAATTGAAAGAAATATTTGATTTACACCTACCAAGACCCCTGTGGAACATGAAACTGCCGTCGTGGTAATAAATGACTGGATCAATCGATCGAGGTTCAACAACCAATCAATCTGTTCGATGTAGGCTTCAACTTTTGACACGGTTGCTTTAATGTGGATGACGTTTGCTTTTGTTTAATAAGTAACCTGGCCTAAATTTGGAAATTTCATATTAACATTTGCGTTTAACTGAACAATAAGCGTACTGTTTCCTGTGATAACAGTACTAGCAACTCCTGCCTCTCAACTGACCTCATCGTAAAATACGTCAGTTGTCGTTCTGATTGTCCGGTGAACCGACCAACAGACACTTATGGGCTCCAGATCTATCGTACGTTTACACCACCATCAAGTATACGATGGCTTACACATAAAACTTCAAAACTACATGTGACTTGAGACTTGACCCCTAAATAGACGATGGAGTTTAAACACCCAGACCCCTTGAAGGTTAAAGGGTCTGTAGCTAACACTTAAATAAAGAGGAAATATGAATTTGTAATAGTTTAATAAGATAGCATACTTGTAGTCCGGTTTTATCTGTGATAGAATGCTCTCTACGCAGAGTTTTTGCATGGAAGGCTCTCTACGCAGATTCTCTGTACAGATAAACCCGAATCGCCGTATATTGCACTCTTTACATGACATGAACCTTGTAAGGCCATGGTGACTATTACATTATGCTGAAGTAAAGAATGTACTTTATATGAATTTGAATTGGATTGCCACGTTTAGAGCCACATGAGCAAAAGGAAACCGGAAAATGGGTAGTTTAAGACAATGAAACTTGTCAAAATAAGCATGGGCCTACCTTCAACAGACGATTGACCTCTGTACGTTTTGTCGTTTGACAGCTGTGAGCCATGATCACGAAGGTTTGCTTCCGAGGCGGTCGTCCCTCGCCGGTAACTGCCGGACTGCCCCATGATGTTACCAGCAAGGCTGAAAACTGTGAAAGCTCTCTCGCATGGTGTCTCGTCAGACAAACGGTGTGCCAAAAGAGAATATAAAGAGGGCCGGGGTCGACAGCTCGGGACATCTACAGATGGTTACACTATTTTCGCTAGAGTCGTGAACAAATATGAGTATTTTGACGGTGCTTGTTATATGTTCACCCAACGAACAAATCATTGCCCTACTTGTAATTCTAAAATCGATGACGTCAAGCAGTGAGTTGGCCAGTGCCCGGGCACGCCTGTGTCATGTTTACCCTCTACGAAAGAACTTTGAATGTTTGAATTCTGGAACATTTTTATTGAAATTTCGACGGACGAAGGATCTATTTTTCGACAGTAAACGACTTGAGGAGTCGAGTACAAACAAGTTCAAAACACATTCGTGTACACCTGCATGTAAATACACACGCACTGACTGCTGAGGAGCTGATTCATACAAATGATGTAGAGAAATCGAATTCGTTTCGTCAAATGAATTATTATCTAATTTTCTGCATCTGTTTTTGTAGAAATACATCAATGATATACAAGTTTCATACTACAATGCTTTCGGACTTCTGGGTCAACACGACAAATCAGTATCTGAGGCTCTTGTACAAAATCATTTTATGACTTTTGCAAGCAAACGCCAAACGGCTTACAAGCAAACGACAAACGATGGCATGGAAGCAAAGCAGCTCCTTTGTTGGATGTATTTAGAAGAAGTGTCTTCTGGCGCATGACTTCTGAGAAGTGTCTTCAAGTGCTTCTCATGGTCGCCATTGTTGTAGAATCTTTTATACTAATTGTGTAATAGTTGTCCTTGGGCTTCTGCTTTACAATTTTCTGAGTTCTTGAAATAAATGATACAGTAAGAAACAAAAATAATTGAGATAAAGTTGTGGTCGAAGGCTGTAGCATCGTTTTCTAATTATCGTCCAGCAATATCAAGTGCATTTTTTCACCAGTACTCTTGAAGCGATGTGCTTTAATACATCTAAACTTGAATTAAGGAAACATTCAAAATACCAAAACATGGAAACAGCACAAACCAGAAATTCATATGTCAACTGAAAGACAACAACCTTAAAAGACATAAAATGGTCCATTACTGACAGAGCTGAGTCCTTCCCAATAAGTAAGCAAACAAAACACTCACACACTCGTGAGCTACTGTCGTACCAATGTCTGTCTGTCTGTCTCTCTGTAAGGCACGATATGGATCGGAATCAAAGCTGGTATGTACATTGTATTTAAGAGTGGCAAGTATTGATCAGTTTGTGGTGGGTGGGACTTGCATAATTAATGTAAATTTTATAAACATCTGTTTAGAAATCAGTTTTTTTTTTCAGAATGAAGCTATCATATGTTATGAATTTTCTTACAGATATTAAGAAAGGAACCTCACGACAGATTTTAAGGTCATGTAGAAGTTTTATGACGATGGCACTGTTCATTTGCATATTTAATAAACTTTTCTAATTAGGGATATGTATCTGGTTTGGCCTGACCAAAGATGACGAAACATGCCACACATGGTGAGGATACTATGCTACGACATTAGTGAAAGTGGATCGTTTGGCATTTTTACATCTGCAAATATCTAGGCTGCATATTTAACGAACTTTCCTAATTTGGAATCCGTATAGACTTGACCAAAGTTGATGAAACATGCCAGGTACATTGAAGATATATTATGATGTAAGATTAATGAAAGTCGATCGGCACGTATACATCCGCTATTTACTAACTTGCATGAGTAATGACCTCTATAAATAAGGAATATAAGAATAGATTGTCATGGCAACAGTCGATGAAATTTGCTATTGTGATGATATGATGTTTTGACAGTGGTGAAAGAAATTTAGTACAAGTACAACAATGGAGTCAGTTAATTGCTAGATTAGATAATAGTGGCCTTAATTCGAAGGACTGGGCCGCATTACGTATATTGATGCGACATTGTTATTGTAGAAAAGACATTATGCATTTCAAGTTCAAGTCTTTTCAAATTTTTAATTTACATATTTAATGAGCTTTCACATTTTAAAAAATAAGACTTGAAGAATTTGACCTATTAAACTTGCTACATAAAGTGATTATTCAATAGTATGACTGCAGTTAAAGAAATTTAGCATTTTCATTTCAGCTAATTACTAATTTGTGTAGCAGTCCTAACATTTTTCTAAATGGAAGCTTTACATGATGAATACTGCACGTGATGTTGATCGATTATGACAATTTAAAGGCAGTTACAAACTGGCAATAACGTCAGTGAAAAGTATCAATTTACAAACAACTGCAACATATACTGAAACACGGGAGCGTATTCAGTTCAAATGTGGTTATTCTTCGGGATTCTTGGTTTTATATTGTCACTAAATTATTTTTGGAACCCTCTGGTTAGGATGTATCCGAACACAGGGCAACCGACTGCCGTATGACGTCGTCGATTTTACAATAGGGCAAATTATGACTTGTTAAATGATCGGCAGCGTCATTTGCAATGCTTAACCCTTCGACTGCTGTAATTTTTCCCGCCAAACTTTTAATGCAATATTTGACCAATTTTTGTGAACTTTCTGCAAGGTTTTTTCATAACTTTGGACCAAATGGATATCACATTTCATCGGCTACAGTATTTTATCAAAATTTTAGCGAAATTCAGAAAAAAATTGACTGTGGTATACTTTATAAAGGTGACAAAAATAGACTTTGGCGCTCAAAGGGTAATCTTTTTCATGATCCAAGCGAAGACAGTACATCTGTACATATCCAAGTTGACCAGTTCAATCGTCTGTTGATGTTTCGCACAGAATTGACCAGTTTTGTCATTGTAAACCATCTTTATTCAATGAAAATCGCTTTTCCTTGCTTTCTTTGGGGTTTCATACTTGACAATCCGATTTAAATTCATAATAAGTTTATTGCTAGAGGTCGAAGTTCTTCTACCTTCATGACTATACTTACACTTAATGTAGAACGCACCTCGGGGACAGACATTCGGACTTTCAAACTTTTACAGTTCTCTTCTGATATACCACATGTGGGGGTTTATTTTAAAGCTCTTGGTGAAAGAAAACTTTTCACCGGCTTAGTTTTTCGAAATTCGATTTTTTTTAATTTTTCTCCATAGAGTTAACACAGGGATGGTGGCAATTTTGAATTTCTAATATCGGTAAATCTTGGGTTATTTTGTTTCTCTAGTACCAAAATTTGCACGGTGACCCCCTATTTTTATTCTTGATTTTGAAAGAGAATGATTGCAGGATTCCTTGAGGAAAGTTAGAGCAAAAGTTTAAGTCATTTACTTTCGAGGTGCATATTACACTTAATGTAACGGTCTCAAAAATCTTTTCAGGGTTCACACCATGTTTCAGCTTCCTTTACATACAAGTCATGTAAGACTTTAATTTGTACACTAATGTATGTCGCTAATGTATGTCGCTGGCTTACCTAATTAAAAACGTGCTTGCCAATAATTTTCACGAAGTTTTTGAAAGTTGATTCCAGCAGTGTAAGGGAATATCAGATTTATCAGAGTTAGGATATACATGAAGTGTTTGACGCACACGATGCAAAGCTTTGCTGCCTTCCAGCTTGAGTCACTATCGGGTCATACATCAACACTCCCAGAATTTCAGTAGTATGGAGAAAGGGTGTCCAATTTTGCCATAACAAATATGAAATGGGGCTTAGAATATTTGATAAAAGTTGTGAAAGCAGATTCAAAAATAAACAACAGGCAAGAATTGTGAAGATCAGATAGAATTTCTACATAGACAAATTCATCATTGCTATGAGAGAGAGAGAGAGAGAGAGAGAGAGAGAGAGAGAGAGAGAGAGAGCAGAAGCAATACACAGCTGATGAGCAAATTTCCTTTTGACTTCTGATTTTTTCCATCAAACACCTACTCGTCTAATTTGGGTTTCTATGGTTAGTTTTTGCTTGGTCGTCATAGTTAAAGTTTGAGTACATAAAGTACAGTGGCTGCTGACTATATACAAGGCAAAAATTAAATTGGTAAAACAAAAACTAGAAAAATAGGTGAACAGGCATTGTCAGAATAACTGTCATTTTGGCAGATTTGCAGTAATCTGATGGTTGTTGAGTTTCTCCAACAAGGCAAATTTATCAACAGCATTGGCCAAGATAATTTGAGTGCAATCAGCAATGTTTCAGGATCAGCCTAAGGATCTCAGACTGAAGCACAGATTAGGTTTTATAACTTGTCAATTGGTATGTATATTGAAGTCTAGTGATGCTTCACCCTCATTTCACAGTACATAGGTCCACTAACCACTTTAAAGACCATGGAAAGGTACCAAAATCTAGCACTGAAAGCATTATCCATACATAGCTGCTTTATATCTGAGGCTTCCTTTCAACGTAGCATGCACCTCAGGGACAGATATTCAGACTGTCAAACTTCTACAGTTCTTTTATGATTTATCACTTGTGACGGCTCATTTTGAAGCTCTTGGTATAAGAAAAACTTTCACAGTCTAAGGTTTTTGAAATTCGAAAATTTTATTTTTCTCCATAGAGTAAACACAGGGATGACAGCCATTTTAAATTTTAAATATCGGAATCCTGGGTTATTTGTTTCTCTAGTACCAAAATTTGCACGGTGATCCCTGATTTTTATTCTTGCCTTGGGAGAGAATGGTCCAAAGTTTTATTGAGGCAAGTTTGAGCAAAAGCTTAAGTCTTTCACTTTTGAGGTGCATACCCCGGGTGCATACTTCCCTATAGGGCCAGCAGATTTTAATTTTGATGATTTTTTTCGCTATGTTTGTTTTGTGTGTTGTCTACAGATTCTTGTTGAACTTCCAACAGCATGTTCAGCTACACAGTATTCCATCTTGTCAACCCAGCCTATTCATGTGTAAACTGCATTGTTATTGTTGACATGTGAAGTCGGGTGCAAAATGTACACAAGGAGCGGCTGCTGTGCTGACAAGCTAAGTAGTGGATATTTCAACGTGCTTCTGGGAGTAGAACAAGAACTTGCAATTGAAAAACAATCATCAAAGTTGCAAATACTGTCTTATTTAAAATTGAAGAAAGGGATTGCAATGTACCTTTTTTGTATTAACAGTACTTTTATTGTGAAATAGAATACATCTCAAATAT
This sequence comes from Ptychodera flava, assembly GCF_041260155.1. NCBI lineage: Eukaryota > Metazoa > Hemichordata > Enteropneusta > Ptychoderidae > Ptychodera > Ptychodera flava. The sequence continues at coordinate 43,662,471 of NC_091931.1, read as the reverse complement.
CAGACTCTTCATCATAACAAATTGACTGAACCACAAAGTTTTTTTTTCATACATATGTATCTGAAAATATAAATGTAAATTATGACCTTTTATTGAATATTAAATTAATGTGTGATTTACTAATTTTTAAAATAATGTTGATCATGCTGTACAGTGCTATTTAATTCTGAAAGAAAAGAAGATTAAACTTGTAAAAATCAAACTTTCATGCAACATCTCTGGTGCATTTACACTGATTCATTCAATAATCATGTTTGGATTACATTACTCAAATAATCTTTTTTCATCACCTGCACCCGTGCACTGAGTGAAATGTTCAAGCTGCTCAGACTTTTCATAGTTATAAAAGCAATGCAAAGGCCATGACAACACAAGCTACTGTTGACAGTCAAACCTCAATTTCCTTTTTTCATTTCTGTCGCATCTTTGTATTTCTGGGTATCTCGTATGGTTCCCTGACAAGTATTGGGCCCTTGTTGTGGCTTTTCTTTGGTTTTGAGACATTTCCTTGAAGAAAGGCATCAAGATCCTAGCTGTATCACTTCGTCTGATGCTGTCTACAACTTCCCTGGTATCAGAGTTTCAGCAACTTGATTTCCCGATACTGCTCAGCTGTCCAATTGAGCCCCTTTTTGCATAGCCAAACTTTCAGATCATTTTTTATTGACATGGCTGTCCATGCATGTTCTGTTCAGCATTTGTTGGATGCATTCATGTGGGTAGACTGAAATCAGTAATTTGACCTCTTAATTGCACTGATTGCTCCCCCAAGAAGCAGTGTTCTGTGCAGCCACCATGACGAAAGCTAGTTGAATGTTGCAAATATACCTGGCGTGTGAGGGCGTTTAGAATGTTCCTGAAGCGGCTCAGTCCATTCAGACAGCGTGTTGGGGATGGAGTTAATCCATACAACTGTACAGGTCTGGCTGGCAAGACTTTCAAATCTGAGATGTTCTAGGACCACTAAGGACGTCCACACATTATTTGTCATGCCAGTATTTGACATGAAATGATTCAGAAAAGTTTCAACAGACCCTGCGGGAACATGATAACAAATAAGCAACCACTCAAGTAAAAAACATAGTTTTTCTAACTGATGTTTACTGTGACACACCAGTGATGCTAAATAGAAATTAAATATTACCATGAAAGGTCTGTTCTTCTTCATTTCTGATATTTCATCTCCTGCATTTGATTAAAGAATAACTGGTTTAGTAAGCCTGTAAACATGTATCAATTTATTCTTGGAAAGAAATGTGATGACTGTCACGGTTACTGAAATCCTATGCTGTAAATCTCACCACATAGCAATGGTACAGGTAAGAGGGGTTGCCAACACACCCTCGGACCTCAATTGAAGAGGAGGCTGTTGAACTAGATGAATTTTGGTCTTACTCAAGAATGCAGACCTCTTTCAAGGAAAAGAACATACCATCGTGTAGCAATTGCAAGTACAACTTCATCTGTAGCAAATTAGTACGTATGATATCTGTTCAATTTTCGTAATATTCCAACTATTGATTCATATCAAAAAGTATGGTGTAAAAACTCCCCCTTTTTTGGGTGAATATATGAAAGCTTTTGCAGTATTTGTATGTATTGATTACATTTTATCTTGGACTGTAAAACATTGAAATGTTGATTCGGTAAATGATTTATATATTGATGCCCTCTGACTTCCCCCAGTAGGGACAAAATTTAATAATAATGTGGAAACTAACAATGATTGAGATGCAAGTATTTATGTACAAGCACTGTCATTTATTTTAAAACTTTCAATGAGACAGAAATTCCATATAATAAATTTACCCTTGGCTGTGAACACTATCAATATATTCATATAGGAACCATTGAAATGGCTTTTCCCTGTTTATATATGTATTATCATATGCATCGGAACAACCGTATGGGAGGTATTCATGATGGTATTTTGACTAAAAAGTTTGCACAGCTCGCAAAATCTGTGATTTATAGACAACTCTTCAGATTGATCAATGTTGCCACCGGACCTAGCACCAGGTAAGACATGGCTGGAGTTAGCAATCCCATGGAAGTACTTTTGGTACATCCAAGGTGGACCACACAGCAGCAGGTATTGGATCGTATTCAAAGTGGGGATTAGGGGACCACAAACAAAACCCAAATGGTTTTCCTAAAGGCAAGCTCATGATGTCATACAAACTACAGACCCTCTAGAAAAGCAAGGGTCAACGTATAAAAGAAAGCCCTGTCTCATTGCCACTACCATAGGAGGTGTTACTCTTCATGAACTTCAATACTTAAAGACCAGGCAATCTTTGGAAAGCTGAAAAAATTCAACCGGTAAAGATTTTACATTTCACACAGTTAATTGTCTCTAATGCAGATATATGCTCAATAAATGACTGCTGATTGGAACATATTGTGTCCAGGGGCCACCATCCTAATGTTTGTATGTATGACTGTTTCATGGGCGCTTCTATGACTTTGTAAATAGTTTTGTAATGCTGTGGTATTTTGAAATGACTGTGATGAATGCCCCCTGTAATGATCTACAAACATGTCTCTTAATCACTTAGAGATTGACAAAAATCTATGTTTCGATTTAGTAACAAGCTCAAGAGTAACAAATTTTTGATAATTTTCTCCTCCACCAGAATGTTTTAAATGGTTTTACAAAATGACCTAACTCTCAATTACCTCTTGCAGCTACATATTTGGTCTTTTTTCAAAAAAGGCAGAAAGATAAGTCGGAATGTTTTTTTCATACAAAGTTTTATGTTTGAGACTGTGCAGAATTTTTGAATTTGTTCATGCAAAGCAAATTATTTTGCAAATTATCAATGCAGAGAACACTTCTAACCCTTAAACTGTCCCCTTCTCTCATGAAAGGTCCACTTTTGACATGGAAAACAATGAGGCTGTACCAATACTTGCTAGTGATGGGCTTAAAGGTACACAGTCACCATAAATTTGCATATTCCATATATGGTAAAGGGGCGGGCTTAGCATACTACCCCGCAACACCTGTAGCTGTCGGTCCTCCATATTTGATACGTCAAAGGACATGTAGAGGACGCTGTTAAGTATGCCATGGCTGGTCATGTGGGGCGCCCTTTTTAAAAACCGGCCATCCGTGTAAAATCTGTGATTGGCTATTAAAAAACAGGTGACCGAATACCTTTAAATGGTTCTCTGATACTATCATTTATCATTGTCTGCAGTTAATATTACAAAAAACATGGAGGCAGGACCACCCCTCTCAAGATAATGAGTAGACTCCTACTGTAAGCATGTATACCCTATTCATGAGTCCATTTGATTGGAAACGAGGCTAAATTCACAGCACGGTGATGAATTGGGTTATATGCAACATTTGATATCTTGTATGAAGAGTGAGAAAAACCGTCAACAAAACTTAATTAATTTTCCATCATTCAAAAATTTCAGTGAGAGCTCAGGTCAACAGAAACTATGAGTTAAATATTACAAGGTCTTGCACAATTTTGACACTAATCTGACGATGAAGTGTGTGTCAAATTTTACCAGAAATTACGAAAATATATTTTGACACTAAAGTAAAACTTAACTGCTATAAATTTTACTTAGTCAATGATTAGTCTATGGACATCTCTGATTTTGCAAATGTAAAGAAAAACTTCAGAGTGACAGGGTTGCATATATCAGTGTGGGTCTATTTTACAGTGCGCAAGGAAATCTACTATCTCGTGGCATTGACATTCATGTCATCATTTTCTGTTAACAGGTGACATTTCGAACATTGGCATAAAGTCACTATTGCTTGGCAACTGACGACCTCTGACCTACTTTTGGCAAAAGAGGAAAGCGTGTCCTGGGTGCAACTCTATCTTGACAAGTACTTTGTGCATGACTTGCCTTCCTATGTTACAAAGGTGTGCATGTTCCTATGGACATTGCCTTGCCTATACCTATAGGGTCTATTTATGTCAGTCCTTGGATCCAACCAATGTCTTGCTCAGGTGGATTTCTACTGATGTCACCTTCCTGTGTTGTCACACACAGCTGACAACATTAATGAGTCCAATGTCTTTGAGATCTGACACCGAACACATGCAGGTAACAACTCCAGCACCAGCTCTACAAACGTCAATTGGGCATACTGACTCCCACCTGTAGGCAAAAAAATCATTACAGTGATCATTATCTGTACTTCTGAAGCTTGACATTTTAATTTCAGCGTAAAGCTTTTGTTATCTGCAGCAAAGCTGGACTTCGCGTGGAGAGAATATAGAATTAGAACAAGATTACCAGTACATGTATAGAACAAAATTTGTAGTGTATAAGCCGGTAGGTCAACCCTTTCACAACCATGGTTTGGCCAAAACCAAATGTTATCAATGATGAATTGATTGTGGATGTGTTTACAGGGGGTTCAAGCGTTAAGTAGTGGTGAATACTGTAGGTTAAAATGTTTGATGTATCATTATGGATGCTGATGACAGAAAAAGCCCTGAAATGACCAACGAAAACCAGGAGAAAAAGGGCCACAGAGGCTGAGCTGAGAAGTGTAGAAAAACTCAGAAAACCATTTAGACCTATGCAGACAAAGGAGCAATGCATAGGCGATCCACTTACACTACGCGAGTACTAAAGCACTCTACAACGACCTTTCTGAGGGCCATAAAGTAGTGCAACTACTAAAAATGGCACTACTACAAAGAAAAGAATGTAGCTGACAAAAGCATAATGGAAATTATGTAATTTCTTCATATTGGTTCATTTCAGAAATGCAGAAAACCTTTGAAGAAAGTAGAGCATAATTACATGTCTTCTGGGTAGTTTTCCATAGAAACAACTGAAGTACTGGCAGATAGGGGCCCATGACATCATAGCAAGGAAACCGGTACCCTCATTTTCAGGGGAAATTTTATTTAGGTTTGTTTGGTTCTGTATCATATTGGCAATAAGTTCGCCTCAAAGGTAATGATATTAAGTAATAGAGGCACTCCCACTTGGTAACATTTTTAAAACACATTTTTTTAATGCCAACGGTCGATATTTGACGTTGCGACTCCGCGCGGATTGTGAGATATCGATAAAAACATTTCATTTCCTGAGCGTATTTTTCACATCCCGAAGTTTTAACGATCATTTCTGTTATGACCCGAAAGTGTGTTGTTGTGCTGATTGACAATATTCTAAGGAGTCCAAAAACGTTTGAATGACGCAATTAATTTACCTCCTACTGCGATGCCTTTACTCTGGTAATTCTTTTTTAAAACTTCTCCTTGGTTTTTTTCGTTTTCATTATTCTCAATCAGTTGTATTAAATTTTTAAACAATACCACATATCAGTTTTTACGTGTAAAATATTAGTTGCCTCTGATGACTACATTTTGTCGTCTGCCACACAGTTACGCGTGGTTCGATACATAGCGGCCGCCGCGTGTGGTATGCGCGCATACCACGCGGTGGCCACTATGCATACTATGTATCAACCGCACCTATCTGTGCTAGTCACCTATGTGAATTCTGGTGGAATCAGCAAACTTTGTTTTTCGTTTTTTTGCCGAGTCAGTAGGACTCGGCTTTCTCCCATGGGACATGACCGCTCACCGACGCGAGTGGTACTGCTGTGGCGTACAGCAGCGTCAGCGTAGACTTGTACTCCATAGCTTAGTTGACAATGGCCCCAGTGCCGAACGTTCTATGTTCGGAAGCTGAATTCAGGTGGGCCACCAGAATTCAAACTTTAACTTTTTTGAGGACATGTTTTTATCGATATCTTGCGATCTGCGCACAGTCGCCATGTCAAATATCGACCGTTGGCATTAAAAAAATGTGTTTTAAAAATGTTACCAAGTGGGAGTGCCACTTTAAGTAATAGAAATTCAGTTACTGTGAGTGCATACAACCCATGTAGGCCCTACCACCTGCTCAATGACCCTCGGTTGAATCCATGGCAACTGCATCATACAAAGCAAATAGGGCTGTACCAAACTTCGATGGTGAAATCCAAGGTCAAAGTTCACCATAATGGTCTTTAGTATGCAGATGAATCTCTTGGTTTCACATCCAATGTACCTCATGAGAAAAGACACTTAATACACCCCTTTATGGGCTGTCCATGATGCATGAAACCAACAATTTGACCACACTGCATCAATCAAAATAAATTTGCCAATAAAACACATCAATTTCTTTTGCAGCCGAACAACAGAGATGTGAAAAACATATACACCCCCTGTATCTGATCAAATGCAAAAAGTTTCTTACACAACATAGTATCAATTACAAAATGCAATATCAGGATAATAACTGTACATGTACTCTAATATTTTATCAAACATGTGCCAAATTTTAAGCACTTTAAGGCTTGTGATCTATTCCAGGAGTAAAATCTCTTTTTCACAACTGTTTTTTTTATTACTTCACTGCAGCACCAGATATTCTGGTTCACTTGTCTTGAAAATCCAGACCTCACCTGTTGGCAACCGGGTCATAGCATTCCACAGAGTTGAGGTATGAAGATCCATCATGTCCACCTACGGCATACAGCTTGCCACCGAGAGCTGTGACTCCAACACCTCCGCGGGCGCTTGCCATTCTGTCCAAAGAACTCCAGTCATCTGTCTGTGGGTCATACACCTCCACAGTATCCAGTGGTGCATTGTCATCAAATCCACCTGTGCATTGAATAAAATCAAAGTCACACTTGATGTAGACACAGAATGGACTCTCTGTGTGATCTGAGATATTATGTGGCAACTCACGACATTGGGTTATGTATGTGTTTGACTCAATGAGGAAAATCCCAATTCTGGGCAGGCCCACCAAAGTGAAAATGAATGTTTGTTGTGTTTTGCACAGTTGGGCATTGAGTACACTGTTACTTCACCAAAAATCATGACCAAGTAGGCTTCATACCACAGAATGCCATCACTGGTACAAAGAAAGTCCATGTAATTCTCAACTTTTTTCTGAAAAAGTGAGAAACTCTTTTATCCCTGCAGATTCAAAAGAAAATGCGCCAAACAATGCTGACTTTTTTCATACTAGCTAAAGAAAATTGAGGTTTAAGGTTCCAAGACAAGTAATTGACCTTTTTAATCTAACGATTCTCAGGTGGTTAATAAGCTCAGAACCCCAGTTAATTATACATTTTCTGAAAGCCTAGATATAGGGGAACATTTTGGTAACCACAGTGTCACCATTGTTTACATAACTATCACGTGAGAGGTAATTTTCAAAACCTTTCAAAAATCGGTTTTCCCTATGTTTTATCTCAATACTTCACAATATCTGACTCAAACTTGCTGGAATGCAAGCTGTCACAACACTCTTCCAAAGTGTGTCTCACATTTTTTTATATCTTGCTTAGTTTTTTTTGAAGCATAATTTTAAAGAAATCAACTGGGGTTAAATTCAACGCTCTGCAAGTTTTTCTGGCATAAAAATTGTTTCAGAAGGTTTAAGTAAATTCTAAGACAAACTTTGGAAGATCCTTAGAACAGCTTGCACTCACACAAATTTCAGCCACATGTCTCAAAGCATTGAAACAAAACATAGGGAAAACCGATTTTTAAAAGGTTATGCAAATTACCTGTTACATGATAGTTATGTAAACAATGGTGACACTATGGTAACCAAAATGTTCCCCTATATCTAGGTTTTCCAAAAATGTGTAATTTATGGGAGTTCTGAGCTAATTTTTAAAAAGCTGCATCTGCTAGGAATCACGTGTATGGTGTAGCTCCGCCCACCCATTCCTTTACTAATTATGTAGATTATGCATTGGGCGTGTCATTAGTTAGTCGTGTCATTCATTGATTCTAATGATTATTCATACTACACTGTATATATGAACCTGTGATAGTAATAAAGGTCAAGATTTGAACTTGGTCATACTAAGACACAATACAAAGCTGTCTCCGGCCTATTCTGTCTCTCTCTAACCGAACCTACCCCCAAGTGTGTACCCCACATTTGTTGGTGCCGAGACCAGGATACGAAGATGTCCGACATAGAGAGAGACAAACGTTGCAGAAGGGGCCACCGCTCGCAGATGACCAAACTTACCAAAAAGGCTGAAGAAATCGTCACCTCCAATACTCCACTACAACCCAGCAAGATCGATTCGCTGAAAGCTACCATCGCGAGTATGGCGACGAAAATCAAGGAGATCAAAGCCTTAGATGAACAAATCCTCAACGAGATCGAAGACGACGACGATTACAACAGAGAATTCGAAGAAGCAGACGATTACGTGATTAAAGTCAACGAGGACTTGGTGAGATTCGAGGGATTTCTACAACGCCTAGCAAATCCTTCAACCCCAGCCAACACCAGCAGTCCCACACCAGAGAGCACTCACGTAAGTCAACCCCCAGATTCCAGTCAACAAACGACAAGGAAAGTCAACTTGCCGAAGCTGACGCTGACTCCTTTCAGTGGTGACATTCTCACCTGGCAAAGTTTCAAGGATGGATTTGATGCTGCCGTCCACAACGATACAAGTTTAAGTGGTGTCCAAAAATTCCAATATTTGCGGGCACATCTCCGTGACGAAGCAGAACGAGCCATCCAAATGTTACCACTGACGAACGACCACTACCTGCAAGCAGTCGACGTACTCACGAAAAGGTATGGTAAACCTCAGACTATAATCAACGCTTACATGAAGGCGTTATGGCAACTCGAGAAGCCAACCGGAACTCTGAACAGTTTAGTAACATTTCACGACAATATGGAAGGCTACATTCGCGGACTGAACGCACTCGGCAAATCAGATGACACTTTCGGAGATCTGCTGATTCCGATAATCCTAGAGAAATTGCCTGCGAACGTTCGAAAACAGATCTCCAGAGACAAGGGAGATGAAGCTTGGACATTAACGAGTCTAAGAGAATCAATTCAACGAGAAATAGAAGCCGACAGAGCAGGTGAGACTACTATTGACTTTGAACTCGATCTTACCGATCAACCACCTGCTACCGCCGCCTTTCTGACAACAACTCGTCAGAAAGCATCGAAACCACAGCATTGTGCGTTTTGTAAGAAGACAGGGCATAAACCTACAGATTGCACGGTTGTCACCGACAAGACAAAACGACTAGAAATCGTCAAACGAGACAAACTGTGCTTCAACTGCCTTAGTGGTACTCATCGTGTTTCAGACTGCAAATCGAAATTCAAGTGTCAGGTCTGCAAGCGCAAACACCACACAGCAATATGCACCGGAGAGACACCAAAACACCCAGCCGCAACGAGGGATGACGTTCGCACCTTGGTATCGTCCGATGTCAGCAGAAATTCATCGGTGCTACTGAAGACCGCCATCGCAGACATCAAGGCTAGAGGATCAACGATGTCTGAATCGGCAACGCTGCTCTTTGACGACGGGTCGCAGAGAAGTTTCATCACTGAACGTACCGCCAGAGCAATCGGTATAGACTTTAATAACTGTGACTCTGAACTCATAAACGTCTCCACACTTGGAGCGAAATCCACTGGTTTACGATCAATGAAGATTGCAGAAATTACGGTAATTATACCTAATGGTTGTAATGTTAATATACGTGCTTTAATTGTACCTCAGATAACTACACCACTTAGAAACCATTTGAAGTCTAGTGCTAGTATTGTCAGATTATCATATTTGCGAGAGTTGGAATTAGCACACCCTGTATCTGATGCGTATGATTTCGAAGTTTCAATTTTGGTAGGAGCAGATTTCTATTATTCATTTGTTGGAGATCACGTTATCCGAGGACAGGGACCCACTGCTGTGTCTTCTAAATTGGGTTATTTGTTGTCTGGGCCCTTGTCACATCCAAATTCCAGTTCCCTCCCCACCTCTACTGTAATGCATGTTGCCACACATACTTCAGGGGAAAATAGCTTGCTTCAAAACTTCTGGAAAGTTGAGAGTATTGGGATTACTGACGACCATGTTAGTCAACAGGAAGTTACTTATGATAGTTACACCAAAAACAAACTTCGCTCTGAAAACAACCGATACGTTGCTAAACTTCCCTGGCGCCAAGACCACCCCGCATTGCCGACAAATAGAAATGTTTGCGAAAAACGAACCCGCGCGATGGTACAAAGATTAACACCGGAGATTAGACAAGTGTACGACAAACTAATCACAAATCAGTTGGAACGCGGTTTCATAGAGATAGTTACTAATGATGATGTAAGTTCAGGCCATTATTTACCTCATCATCCCGTAAAGAAAAATTCCGATACAACGCCTATCAAAATAGTTTACGACTTTAGCTGCAAGGTCGGAAACAACCCCAGTTTAAACGACTGCTTAGATGCAGAGCCATCACTATTAAATGATCTTGCTTCGATTATGCTCGTTTCCGCATGCACAAATTTGGCGTTTCCGCAGATATCGAGAAGGCATTCTTACAAGTAGGCCTAGAGGAGTCCGATCGTGATTTCACTAAATTCATGTGGTTATCGGACCCTGACGATCCAAACAGTCCATTTCGTATTTACCGCTTTAAAGTCGTGTTGTTCGGTGCCGCATGTTCGCCGTTCATTTTGAACGCAACCGTCAAGTTTCACTTAGAAAATGATGGATCTGAAACTGCCGTAGATCTAAGCAAAAATATCTATGTTGATAATGTTTTGAGTGGACGCGACTCTGAGCAGAAACTCATAGATTATCATACTGAGGCAATTAATCTCATGAAATCAAGCGGCTTCAATCTTCGCGAGTGGGCTACTAACTGCGCAGAGTTGAAAGAAATTGTTGCAAAGGCAAATATTCCGTGTTCAGACAGCATAGCAAATGTACTTGGTTTACGCTGGGATACAGAATCAGATTCACTTCGCTACCCAGATAAAGAATTAGACAAAACAACAGAAAGTGAACCACTTGTTACGAAACGAGAAATTGTTAGAGCAACTGCAAGTTTGTACGATCCTCTCGGTTTCATTACTCCCGTACATATCAATGCCAAGATTTTCGTCCAGAAATTGTGGAAAGCACAAGTTCAGTGGGACGAACCGCTACAAAGCGATCTTCGAAACGAATGGGTTAAGATATGCCACGAATTACAAACAGTTTCCGAAATACAAATCCCACGTTACCCATTCAACTCAGATACCAATGAAAGCAAATTTGAATTACATGCGTTTTCCGACGCTAGCAAGAAGGCCTACGGCGCAGCAGTTTATTTACGCAATCCGCAGACGCGCGAAACTGCCCTTGTACTTTCCAAAAGTAGAGTAACTCCAGTCAAACCTTTGACAATACCACGAGCAGAACTCATGGGGAGTTTTGCTAGGATCTCGTCTTCTGACATTTGTTCACTCCAGTCTCAACGAACAAATTAGTATTGACAAGTGTTATCTGTGGTCTGATAGTCAGGCCGTCCTATACTGGTTGCAAAACAATAAGAAGTTGCCATGTTTCGTTAGCAATCGAATTACTGAAATCAAGGCCAATGAACTCATTGGTGAGTACAAATACTGTCCTACAACTGATAATCCAGCCGATCTATTGTCTCGCGGCATTCTGACGTCACAACTAGCTGAAAGCACGCTATGGTGGCGTGGACCACAATGGCTAAAATTGGGAGATTGGCCAGTTTGCGAAGTCTTTGATAGTCAAGTGTTACACGTCACTGATGAAATTAACGCAGCAGAAGCTTGCAAAAGTACGCGTGAACAACCTGTTGCTACTCATGTCGGTATCTCCGAAATCATAGATTCTACTGACTATAGCTCCTTGACTAGACTATTACGCGTAAGCGCTTATGTTCTACGATTTGTGAACAATCTGAAGAGCGAGGAAAAGGACCGTAAACTTGATTCCTTGACCGCACAAGAAATCGACGCCGCTGAAAGTTTATGGATCCGTGATACTCAAAGGTGCACTTATTCCACAGAAATTAAGGCGCTTAACGATAAACAGAAATCAGCTGGCCCATTAGCCCACCAACTTCGCTTGTTTATTGACAAAGAAGGCTTCGTTCGTGTTGGTGGTAGGCTTCACAACGCGCCGTTAAGTTGGGAAACTAAATTTCCGCTTCTCCTTCCCCGAGAAAATCACTTCACAAAATTGATAGTGATCGCCGCTCATTGGCAAATAAAACACTCCGGATCACAGACAACAATCACACACATTCGGCAGAGATTTTGGATTCCACAAATTCGACCGTTTGTAAAATCAATATTGAGAAGATGCGTTGTCTGTCGAATAGTGTGCGGCAAATCCTACAGAAAACCAATCCCCGCACCCCTACAGAGTTGTAGATTGAGTGATGCTCCACCCTTTACTGTTACTGGCGTGGATTTTACGGGTGCAGTGTATGTCTCAGTAGGAAAGTCTGAGCAAAAAGCGTACATTTGTTTATTCACGTGTGCCGTTACTCGAGCCATACATTTAGAATTAGTCGCAAACCTCAGTAGCGAGACATTTTTACGAGCCTTCAGGAGGTTCGCCGCCAGACGCTCCCTGCCGCGCAAAATTATGTCGGATAACGGATCCACATATTTATCAGCCGCGGCGGAAATAGAAAACATGATGAAATCAGTACCAGTACGGAACTACTTTGCAAACTGTCGCGTGGAATGGACTTTCATTCCAAAACGTGCACCGTGGTTGGTGGCTTTTGGGAACGACTTATCGGCTTGACTAAAACTGCCCTCAAAAAAGTTCTCGGTCGATCGTTCGTATCAGTCGATGAGTTACAGACAGTTCTTGCTGAAATTGAAGCTACGTTGAACGATCGTCCACTGACTTATCTTTCCACCGATTCCAACGATCTTTCACCCTTGACCCCTTCACACTTGTTGCATGGTCGTCTTATCACAACTTTGCCATATTACTCAATCGATGAAGAGGAGCTAAATGACCCAACATTTGGTAGCCAAGAACGTCTCCAGAGGAGTATTTAGGCAAAATTCACACTCATTTCTGAAAAGATGGTCTCAAGATTACCTCAACACACTGCGTGAAAGAGATCGAATTTCAGGGAAGGGAGCCATTCAGAATCAGATAAGGGTGGGTGATGTTGTTCTAGTGGAAGACAAATCTGTCCCACGGATAAGGTGGTCTCTTGCCATTGTTGAAAAACTTAACACAGGAAATGATGGTTTAGTGCGTTCCGCTTGCATCAGAACGCGTACCGGCAAAACTAGTAGACCTATCACTAAATTGTATCCATTAGAAGTTAATTCAGAAGTTGAAAATAATGAAACGTGCGCCGACGCTGACGAAGGTGCACATACTACAAATAGTAGCGTGATTAGTTCACGACCAGTTCGTGAAGCGGCTATGAAAGCCCGTCAACGACTAAAGAAATGCCATCAATTCTGTATTAGTAAGTTTTTGTTTCAGACTCACATTCACTATCTTCAGTGACTGCTTTGTAGTTTTAGAGTTTTACTGTAGTTTGTGATATTTGTAACTTTGAACTTATTTCAGTTGTGATTTCATTTTCGCTATGAACATCCGTTAGATTGTAACTTACAGTTATTTTTTGAATTAGAGATTAATGTAACGTTTACACAAAGTATTTCCGTCATCCTATTTGTAGTTTCTTTCTGTGTTTAAAGCTTATAACGAAGGATTTAATTAAGTATAGTTTATATAAGGATTTGCATTAGAGTTCTCTTTGAAGTTTGTATCACGCGCCACAAACAGAAGCAGATTGTGATTTAATCCGTACCAGGCGTACTTTCTTATCAAGCATGATTAGACACCAACCGCCATTGATCTTTCAGATTATTCTTTCCAATCTTACGCTTATCATAGACACTTTACTCTTGAGATTTATTTCGTGTTGTTTTTTGCATTTTTGAATTCAGTTGTGTAAGATTTTTGAAACTCTTTATCTTGCTGGCGGGAGGATGTTGGGAATCACGTGTATGGTGTAGCTCCGCCCACCCATTCCTTACTAATTATGTAGATTATGCATTGGGCGTGTCATTAGTTAGTCGTGTCATTCATTGATTCTAATGATTATTCATACTACACTGTATATATGAACCTGTGATAGTAATAAAGGTCAAGATTTGAACTTGGTCATACTAAGACACAATACAAAGCTGTCTCCGGCCTATTCTGTCTCTCTCTAACCGAACCTACCCCAAGTGTGTAAAAAGCTGCATCTGCTACAAGAAATATCTGTGAAAGCAATTTAAAAATTGACAGTTTCCAACTCTAAGCACAGTATCCCTTATTCTAGTAAATCTTAAGAAGCCATCCGATACCATTGATTCAAAGGTGAAAATAATGGTTTGATAGAAATTCATGAAAGAGCACAATCCAGCGTGTCGAACACACTCACCAACAGCGTAAATGAGGCCATTGAGTTCTGCAACACCAGCTCCTGCTCTTCTGGTGTTCATAGGAGCCACCTGAGTCCATTTGTCTACATGTGGGTCATATCTCTCACAGCTGCTGAGTGACGTGGCGCCATCGTTTCCGCCAACTGAGACAAGTATGCAAATCAAAACACTGGTAAGTGCAACAAAAAGCCGGTGCACATGCAGACATTTGATGAGAGAGAGAGAGAGAGAGAGAGAGAGAGAGAGAGAGAGAGAGAGAGTCTTCCTTCTGAAGCAAAAGCAACATACATATCTGTACTTTGATACTCAGTTCATTAGAAGAGGAAACGATAGTATGCAATCAAATTTCTTTTTGTAATGTTCCATCCAAGCACACATACCAGCATATATGTGATTCTGTAGAGGTGCCACACCAACGCCACCACGGGGGCATGTCATAGGTGCTACAAATGACCAGCTGTCTGAGGTGATGTCATAGCGCTCCACTTCAATGAAACAGCTGTTGTCGTCAAGTCCACCGATGGCGTATATCGGGCCATTTAGACTAGTGACTGCAATGCCCCTCCTGTTGAGTACAAAAATGACAATGTGTTACTCTGCACTGCGTAGAATTTTTATCTCTCATAAAAAATTTAATACCCTGTTAACATTTTCTTTTAAACCGTAGAAATTAAGACTATTAACCCTTTCCTTGCCAGACAGTATCACTTCCCCATCAGCCAAGTCAGTAAAAAGCGGTATTGAGCCAAAACATGATGTATTTTCACCCACTTGGCTTGGCCTGTTATAGCATCTTTAGTCCAAAAAAATCAAGTTTACAGTATTTTAATGTTTTCAACAGCTTTCAAATGTACAGTATTATCTTAAAATACACCGTATGTTGTGTTTCATTAATTTTAACCACCTTGACCTGATGGTGAATTATGGACTTGGCAGAAAAAGGGTTAAAATCACTTTTTTATATCAACAGTCTTCAAGGAAAGTGGTAAAAGGAAAGAAATAATACAAAGAGAAAATTGGCAGAACATATCGCCCTTGTTTAAACCAAAGATACTACCGGTACAATGTGACTTTTCAAGTTTATCTGCATTGCTTATCATATAGAAACTTAATGATTGATTGACCTACTAAGACTGCCCTCTGGGAAAGAATTAACAAAGGTTTTGTTGTAAATGGGTGGAGTACCATGTATAGCTTACCGGTATGTTCTCATTGGTGCTAAAATTATCCAGATATTTGTTTTAGGATTAAACATTTCCAAACTGTTGAGATGTTCCTTACCATCATGCCCTCCAACAGCGAAGACTTTTCCTGTTAATGCAAAACAATCCAGAGAAATCCTCATTCAGTATGCTAATGTATACTGCCCTCATGAGGGCATCTTTGGAAAAGATGAACAAATTGTGATCTCAAGAGGGCAGTACACAGTGTCCACTTGGTAATGTTACATGGAGCCACTACCGTCCACTTACCATTGACAGATGTGACGCCAACATGTCGCCTTCTGGTTGTCATCTCGGTCACTTGAAACCATCTATTCTGACGTAAATCATAACATTCAATACTGCGGAAAGGGTCTCCAGATGCTCCTCGCCCGCCAATTGTAAATAAGACACCTGAATGGGAAAATTGAAAACTTTGTAGGTTATGCATGGAGAGATAAATTGGAAGTGTCAGTATGATAAACACTGTACTCTGGGTGATATAGATGTCATTCAGCAAAAACAAAGTCACCTACTTGCAAAGTATCAAACTCATTTCAACATTTTGGAAATATAAGTGAACATGTGGCACCAGTTTAATAGAAATCCTTTTAGGTTTCAGAATCTTATCATTGTTTCAAGACAATTCCCAGTTCATGGATCACATTTTAATACTTTCTGCATCAAAGTTAGGAAGATACGACTATTGGCATTGTGATAGAAATCATAAGAAATTTCAAACCAAATTGATAGACATATATATGTGATTTCAATTTTTTGACAGAAGATCGATATGTATTAAACTGTCAATCGTGTTGTAAATATATGCAGATTTCACACTGAATACCAGACATTGAAATCTCATGGCAATGTCAAGGCAATATGGACTCTTAGGTAAAATGATGACAAAACCTTCAAAATATGTCTCCATATCAATTAGTAATGAGCAGTTCAGCCTGTCTTATGAATACAAGTCCTAGTTTACACAGTTTATCCCTACAAGATGAAACAATTATTTCTAAGAGCATGTGACTTTAAATCTACAACTAGTGGTAACTGTTGAATAAATATATCAAGGAAATTTCAAAAGCAAGGGAAGAGACTGGGTCATAAGGAAAACTAGTGTATATTTGATGTTTGCAGTGTTCAGAACTGTTGATTTATGCCCATCGTAATATGGGCCATAGCAACACAGAAACTGCTGTATCAAGCATACTTTTATTACCCTGTGCTATAACCCTAAAAAAATATGGTGTCTTTGCCTGTGTTTAGAACATATTTTGTACAACCCCTTTCTGTGACAAAGTTTGCACAACCACTTTGTTTCTGTGACAAAGTTTGCACAACCACTTTGTTTCTGTGACAAAGTTTGCACAACTCCTTTGTTTCTGTGACAAAGTTTGTACAACCACTTTGTTTCTGTGACAAAGTTTGTACAACCACTTTGTTTCTGTGACAAAGTTTGCACAACTCCTTTGTTTCTGTGACAAAGTTTGTACAACCACTTTGTTTCTGTGACAAAGTTTGTACAACTCCTTTGTTTCTGTGACAAAGTTTGCACAACTCCTTTGTTTCTGTGACAAAGTTTGTACAACCACTTTGTTTCTGTGACAAAGTTTGCACAACTCCTTTGTTTCTGTGACAAAGTTTGTACAACCACTTTGTTTCTGTGACAAAGTTTGCACAACTCCTTTGTTTCTGTGACAAAGTTTGTACAACTCCTTTGTTTCTGTGACAAAGTTTGTACAACCACTTTGTTTCTGTGACAAAGTTTGTACAACCACTTTGTTTCTGTGACAAAGTTTGCACAACTCCTTTGTTTCTGTGACAAAGTTTGCACAACTCCTTTGTTTCTGTGACAAAGTTTGCACAACTCCTTTGTTTCTGTGACAAAGTTTGTACAACCACTTTGTTTCTGTGACAAAGTTTGTACAACCACTTTGTTTCTGTGACAAATGTAGAGTTATGTAAATGAAAACTGGGTAAAATGGTAACAGTAATAACTGTCCCCGGTGATTGATTCTGGTAAATTGTACAGGTATGACTCAAGTTTTCTTTTGTATATTACCTACATTCAATCTGGTACAACATGATCTGAAGTACAGCTTCAAATTTCTCATGAAAACTCTCCAACGAGGAAGGGATGGACAATTTGATAATTGAGGTTGAGGTCTTGGAAATTGATGAGGTGGCACAATTTATTTTTCTACATACTACACCAGGCATTATTATTTTCATCTTGGTTAATTATGGCACATTTTTTGTGTTTGACAGCTTCTGAGGAATTTTTTTATCATGGCCACTTCACAGCACACACTGTATAGTACATGCGTTTTACGTTAAATAATGAGTTGGAAGGGGAAAATGACATATACTGTACGTAAATATGTGTAACATTTTTACATTCCATAAACTGAACTCAGTTAATAAGATGTGTCTGAAATGGAGACTTGTGTGTTACTCTACCCAGATGAAGTGGAGGCTCTGTCAAGTAGACAGAAAGTACTGTACCGGTACATGTACGTGTACCAAAATATGTCCCTTGCATGGTTTTACTTACATGTACAGTGTGTGCTGAATAAGTACATGAAGGAAAAAAGATGTGTGCTGCAATGATTGCCATGGCAACAATTCCTGACTCCTGATGATGATACTGGAATGAAGAAACTGTCACAATTGTAGCAATTTTTTTGGCCAGTATTCTAAACCTGCGTATTCTAACCCTTTCACCACCAGGTTTTGGTACAGCCCAAATGTTTTAATTGCCGAGGTTGGAGCCATTCACTAGGAAATGGGAGTGTAGGGATTCATTTGCTTGTCACTTGAGCCAACGATGGATCCTGGTTTAACTGTTGAAATACTTTAATGCAAGAAAACTGAATGAACTTTCTCCATAATAAAGCTTTATCACTTAAAAACACATAAGTTATGTCGGGGTTAATGAAAACAAATTTACCATGCAAATATGAAGTCATTTGGAAAAATTGATAGCTAAATGAAAACAGTAAACTGCGAATGTATGCCAAAACAAAACATCACTGTAGATTAGAACCATACATGGCACTATTAAAAGGAGTGAAAAGCAAACGATCCGGTACCTACCAAGCTATGCATAAGCAATTATGACCTAGCAATTGAAAAGGGCAAACATATATAATATTCTAAAAACTCCAATCACTGAAAGACACTGAACTCAGTGTAACACTAATAGTATTGAAGATAACATGCACTTTTTGTTAGTCAGTCCAATGTATGAACTTCAAAGGAAACAACTTTCTCAACAAAGTTAAATTCCACACACCAAAATCAGCTAATTTTTTTTCAAATAAAGCACGAGTCATCATATAATGAACAACCTACAGACTACATTTTAAAATTACATACACTATTAAATACCTTAACATAATAATTATCATTATATTATATGTATCTGGTTATCTCAGAAAAATTTAAACTATTTATATTCAGTAACACTTTTATTGCTACAAAATGTGACGTAAATACTTTATTTATAAGCAAGAAATAAATATTATTATTTATAAGTGTACTCGTATCAAACTCTTTGTTTAATGAAATTTTCAAACCAAGTTGAAAAGGAAACTGTTTTTCTCGCTAGTTGGCTATAAACACTCTCTCATCTTGAATACCTGATAGCTTGATGGGTTGCAAATTGTACAGTGAACCTTGTCAACATTGGAGTGCATTTGTTGCCCTGTGAAATATTCTCTTGCTCAACAATTTAGCACAAAGTACTTTTATTATTCTGTAGAGTACAGAAAATCACAAAAGTTCTATGCATATTAAGTAGTTGACTGTACTTTGGTGAGTAGTAATATTCATTGCTGCATCCTACAAAATTCTGTCTAAAAGTCTGTAAACTCTTGATGTCATCATTCATGTCTCTTTCTCACTATCTGTTGAAGACTGTGCCAAAATACTGCAGGTTTTGAAGATTTTATCGCTACACTATACATTAGCTTTGCGATACAGCTGGCTAACTCCTCCTCAGGTTTGATTTCAAACATTCATACTTGTTGAGCTGATAATGAGGCTTGTAAGTGACAGCCTGGATTCATTTTATTGCACTTTATCAAGGCCTTTGCAGTTGTACATCTACACTGTAGCTGCATTAGAGTGTTGACATAATCACCTGACTTCCAAGTTTCAATGCTATAAGCAACAGAGTAAACCTCTTCAGCTTCTCACAACTCGAGGTTGTTTGCTTGTAGTAGTTCTCATAATGAATGAGTCTTATCACCTCATGTTTTGACAGACTTCAGTCTGGCACCATCCTGTCTCCATAATTACCATGGCAACGAAATTGCTTCTAGAATCTCTGTAAGGCATTTCAATAGCACCGGTGCAGAACTGCACTTGGGCCAAAGAAAAAAATTATTGTTCATCAGATTTTTTGTATAAAGCTACAGAGGTGGCGAGCGAAATATTTGTTTAATTTTTAAGAACAGGCAAAATCTTCCAATAGTACATTGTTACTGATGATTTGGAATCTAGATTTTACAAACTGTCCACAATAATAGGGGCATTACATATACATGTACATGCAATGTTGAGAGAACAAATTCTGAAAATTTTAACATGTCGCTTACAGAAAACAACAGACTGTAAAAATATGCACAACAAAAATGCCCTAAAAGTAAACCATTTCAGCACTGTCTTTTTAACTTCTTCAAGGTGGGGGTCTAACATTTGCTCTTTATCATTTCATTTTGACCCCATGTTCTAGCAAGGAGGTAGATGTTAGCTGCAATTTCAAATCAATTTTCAAAACTGCGTGACCAAAGTAGAAGCATCGATTCTGAGGAATAATTTAACCCTCTGAGCGCCAAAGTCGATTTTTGCTGCCTATATGAAATGTACCCCAGTCAATTCTTTTCAGATTTTTGCCAAAATTTTGATAAGAAAATGTAGACTATGAAATGTGATGTCCATTTGGTCCAAAATTATTGCAAAAATTACAGAAAAATTCATAAAAATTGATAAAATGTTATACTAAAATAATGGCAGGAAAAATTACAGCAGGGTTACACTGTAGTTATTCTTTGTGGCCTTAGTACTCTATCAGCTTTTAATTCTCATCAAAAGTGAGAAGAATCACAAGTTTCAAGATTATAAAATCTCAGCATTCTCAAGAAAATGCAATTTTTCGTGACAATATGTACATGTACACTTATATCTACTTGTAAGAACCTCAGGAAACCAATGAGTCATGAGTGAGTGGGCAGTGTCTGAACAGGTGATTAATGTAATTCAACAGTTTTCTTCAGGTGGCATGCAGATGCAAGGCAGACTCTGTGTCTGCTTTTATAAACACTGTCGTCTCGATGAAGAGGTCTGTGCAAAACCGGGAACAAATGCACTTGCTATGGGGCTACTAAAACAGGAAGTGACCGAATTGTGCAAACTCTGCACTTTTCGATGTGGACTCTGGGCAGCTGTACAAGTTGATGAGCTGACACCCTTTTGATGATGCCAAAAATATTCAATGAGCTACAGATTGAAGGACGAATAAAACTTATAGTCCTAATAGCAGGCTGCTGAAGGCCGCCACAAGGTGCTGACTGATAATTTTTTTTCCCTTGCAATGACCACATAGTCGCTGCCATTTTTAATCCAACAGTTCTTGTGAGTGCATCGAATGTCAGCCCCACCGTCAATATTTTTGCTTTAATCAAGATTTGCAAGTGATTAATTCATTTAGTAACTAAGACAACATTAAAAATTGAAATAAATTATAAGGCTCCAATATATTTTTGCTTGGGATGAAATGATTGTAACACCGCCAACAACCAGCGTCCATCATGACTTGTGTCATGGGTCACTGTCTTGGCACAAAGTACGCTAGGTAGCCGGGCTCAGCGAGCCCATCAACACCTGTGAAGAAGAAGAGTATCTTAAATCAAAAGTTCATCTACTATGAACAGGAAACTGTAAAATTTCCAATCTTACTCTGCCCAAGTTCATGGACTCAGATCGGCCATATTCTGATATTATCTTTTTACATCTCACATGCTTCAATGATAGACTTTCTTGATGTACTGGTAGCTGAAAATATGCCATGAATGGCTTGTAAAGAATGACAGCTAGTACAGGCAGTGGACTAGTTTATAATTAAAGGTATACAGTCACCTGGCATATGCTCCTTGGTATTCAAAATGCCCATGTGAGGGAGCTGTTTTTACAAAGCGGCCACCCGCTTAAAATCTGTGATTGGTTAGATTTTCGCTCTCCATTTTAACTGTGGCAAAATTGGAACAGCTAGGTGACAGTATACCTTTAACAAGAGGCTGAGCCTCTGGTAATTAGTATGAGAAATTATGATTCAATGACAATTCTATCTTACCTTATGTTTGAAAAACTTTTAAATTGCAATTAGAGTTTTCATGTGCTAAAATTCAGTAACAACATGATTGGAACGCCATCTCTAAAACTAAACTTTACAGCAAAAATTCTAACAGCTGCGAACCTTTCTCTACAACCCTACATGCAATGAGTTTCAATTGCCCTGCATGTTTTTATTACCCATGGAAGTTTATTCCACCTTTGAACTACATGATCAGGAAGGCACTGTACTTTTTATCAAAGATTGAAAATGCTATCAAATAATGTGCAGTTACCAAAAACATGAGTCCAACAGATTGGGGATTTGATTTTTTGCACAAGTGTATTCAGGTTTTGCAGAACTAGTGATCACATAAATGAACACTTTAAACATGAGCATGAAAGTTCTTAATTTGTGTTTTTTTCTTGGGGCTCCATCTACATGTAAGTATGCATTACCAATGCTTGGACCCATATTACAACTGTGACACTCATACCAGTCGCCAACCTTGAACTTCTTTAATAAAACAGGACTTCAAATCACATCTCTTTGAGAGAGCTTTTTGATCTTTGTTCTCGTTCAGCACCTTAGAACATTACCTCAAAATGGATTTCAAGTTGGCGCTATATAAATGCCTGTGATTGTTTGATTGATTGATACATGAAGCCTAGCTCAAGGTTTTAGTACATACAGAATGAAACAAATCAAGAAAGGCAAGGAGCACATGCCAATGGATGAAATGAACTGATGTGTCTATGGATACAATTCTTCCAACACTGTGATTCTGCAAACAGGTGTCTCTGCCCCGATCAACAGCTGACTCATGTCTAGCTGGTGGAACAATCTACTGTTCTCTCTTGTATGTACTCTGTAATGTCGTTCACAGAGTACATGTATACCTACATGTATTGTACATGAAAGGATTTGGCAAGTCAGCGGCCCAGTCTCAACCTTTCACAACAACTGATGCATATAAAGATTTATTTAATTTACAGTATAGCTGGTTCAGCAACCTTGCATCTGTGGTTGACACAATAATCTCACCAGGGACTATACTGTGGTTCAACAACTATATCACATATACCTACCCAACACCTCACGTAATAGCCTTTTTCAGAGCTGTACTTTTGTCCCTTACCATTTTCTTCCCATGAGGGTCTGCATTGACGGTAGAAATGGGGGTCAGGGGTCATTTTACATTGTATGCTTTTTAACTGACATCTGACTAGAAGCACTGTGTTCATTCCAAAGGACAATTTCCAGAGCCTTAAAGCTGGAAAGGTAACCAATGGGCAAAACATGTAGCCAAGAAAATTTACAGATGGTGAGTGATAATCAGTGAAGCAATGAGAGCTGTGTTCTGATGCAAGTTTGGTTTTGGAAAAACATATGAACGAATTAACAACAGACACCTAGAACAATTTGAACTATCAATGCCAACCCACATTTTTGCACTTGGAATCATTAAATGAGACATAAAATGTTCTTACACAACATGAAGATATGTTTAGAATGCCATATTTTTTGGCAAAGGGCTCACAACAACAAGAATTTAGTTCAGAGAATACACTCAGATTAGATTAACTTACAGATTAAGTAATCTTTCACAAGTTTCATTTGATTTGACATGTCATCTGTTCACTGTCCATAAACGGTCTGAATATTGATTTTTATTTTGGGAATATCAAAATTGCCCTCCATTGTTTATATTCCTAGACTTGATGGGCAAAAAAAACAACAACATTTTACATGTACAAGGTTCCATCGAGCACAAATGGATTATGAGAAAGATAGAGCTCACAAAATGCATGAAATAATAAAATGCCCTTTTCCAAACATACGGTACTGTCTGTACATGTAACCTTTTAAAACCATTTATGTGATACCAATTATAAAGGGATTTTTCAAACAATGATATGGTAGCAAGGACTTGGATAGCACAGCAAGACTTCCCTTGGTTGAAATATTTGCATAACAAAGAGTTTCTTGTACTGTAATCTTCACATGATGGCCGTTAGGATGGTTTTTGACTACATCCCCGGCAGGTCTACATCAATATCATGTATGGGCAAAAAATGATTGAGAAAGACTGCTTGCCAACCCACAATTTGTTATTGATCAAATTTATCACACATGCATTTATTATTGAACACTATCATCTCGTCCGAGAAATAATCTTTCGTATCCTCAGGATCTAGGAGGAGACAATGCATGTCAGATTGGAATCAGCAGTTTTCCAATAGAACTGTCCTGCCAGTATTATAATGAGATATATGCTATTCATGATCATATGAAATGCCATGAACAACGAGAGCATATTTTGGTGCTTAAAACCTCTGCAAATACTATATGCTTACGTAGCTTTTGCTTCAAATCAGACAAGTCAATTATACTGTCAATTGATTTTTAACAAGGTTCATGGTTTGTAGAATCTACTGTATCCATAGCAACTGCTTCATTCAATGTTTAAAACATTGAATAAAGCAGTTTCTATGGTAATTCCTTTCAATTTAGTGTAATGATTACATGGAATGCCGTCAGCCTGATCTAAAAGTAACAGCATCTCTACTAGGTTCATTCAAAGCATGTCTCAAAACTGTTTTGACAGCTTAATTCTCTACTGTTGTTAAAAGTAGCATATCAAGAGAACGGGGTGACGTGTACATGTACATTAGATTAGAGCTCTTTGACTGCTAGCTGGTACAATGAGCAAAATGGGTAAAATCCTGACATTCTAAAGCTTTTCTAGCAAGTTACATATACTTTAACAAGTACTGTAAGTGTAACCTCATGAATTTGCTCTCTCCTCACTATCAGTTTAACAATTTTGTGATCATTATTTGTCTTAGAGCACAGCAAAAAATTTGTGTTTTTCCTCTCAAATCAGTTCAAAACGTTTCAATGTTACCACATCATCAACACAGTTTGGTTAGGTTTTGAGTAGTACAGTCTCCCCAACCTAGGAACGGGTCCCTGCCTGAATAAACACCATTGAACAGCAACTTTTGTGTTACCACGGTTTTTCATCTCGTGAGTCTAATATAGTTACAAGCTCTGGGGGCATTGTCAATCTTCTGATTTTGAATTAAGTCCAAGTCACAAGAAGCAAAAGGAACTTCCTTACAGCCCCTTACTGCCTGTTGACCCCATCCCTCTGCCTGTACCCTGTCCAGGATGTACAAATAGCCTCAACAATTAGACTAATAGCAAATATTACTGTAGCTTTGCTCAGTCAGCCAGCAGAACACAAAGATTCATGATGCAAAGCCAGGCTCAATATCATCTCAATATTGCAGGCACACTGTAAATAAAAGCGAAGCAGCAAACCATATTCTGAGAGATCTTAGAAAATCCTTTCCAAGATCCACAATACATGTACATGTATATCTATCAAAGTCCTACGAAGATGCACAATCTGATAGAGTTTGTCATCTCATCTGCTTTTAAATCTTTGCTTTTCACTTTACAACAATTTTAATAGTAAAGGGACAGTGATATCATTCTTTGAGAGTTTTCCCAGGTACTTTTGTGACACATTGCATTTTAATATTTTGCATGTAGTTCTCCTTGAGGCAAAACAACCATCATATCATACAATGTATATACTATGATCTACATCATGTATGTACATGTAATGCTGTAGGAAAATTGTGCTTTAACATAGTGCATACAATGTTTCTCGGTATCATGCCCTGGTCTTGTTTCCAATATTTGGATGAACGCGTCAGAATCAGGATCTTGTCTTTTTTGATGTACAGTACTTGTAGTTTAATGAAAGGGTCAGCAGTAAACTTTGAAGAATTTTTCACGATTTTGTTTTTAATGTCAACTACAGTGTTGAGCTTTTCCAACTCAGCCTGAACATGTGCAGACTGCATTGTTATTGTTGACAAGTGAATTTCAGTCTTGACTAGAATTCATCATAATGTAAACAATAACAGTGCATTTTACACTATAAACTGCATGTTGACAAGCTGCCATTGTGTGTTTCAAATTGTTTTAAGGAGTAGAACATCAATTTGAAAATGACATGTAATACCAGGGCTCGAAAATTTTTTTAAAAATTCACTTGCCATAGGGCAAGTGAATTTTCAATTTCACTTGTCCGGAAGAAAAATTCACTTGCCCTGAATTTCAGATGATTTAAGGAGTAAATGTGTATGGTTTTATTCATGTCATTGTAAAGAAACCGTAGCTGTAACTTACTGATAAATTTGTGTCCTTATTCTGTGTATCAAAAATAATATCTTATGTAATGTATACATGCACAGTGTTTCAGCCAGCTTTTGCTAGCATGGGGACACAGTGACCCATAGTAGGTCTTAATGGGGACAAATTAAATTTTTGGGGGACATGTAGTGTATTTCAATAAAACAACACCGGTAAATTGTCAGTGTGTGTCATCATGACCTGGTACCCTGTGTTAAATAGGCAAGTCAGGTAGGTGCACTAAGGGTAAGTATATAATAGGCCACCGGTGTTGTGTCAAATTGTGCCCATGTGAAACTTTCAGTATCATTTAGTTTACTGCTACCACATGGTATGTGCATAAACTGCAGGGTTCCCCTGTTAAAGTCACCAAAATGATTAGCCAACTCATTAGTCAAATCAAAATCTGTAGCCACTTTGAGCAACTTTTAAACAGTTTATGATCTCAAGTGTAGCAAGAGCTTTCTCGGCATTCAGGAGTTCCTAATTTTACAAATCAAGATGTTTTGTATGTTGTTCATGATAGTTTTAACATTAAAGAAATATTTGTTTAGTTTTTATTACATTAATTATCTGTGTTTTTTATGACATTGAAGGGATTGAAATACTTTTTCATTTCTAGTGGTAAACTTTTGCCACAAGAAATAATTAGGTGGCAATTCTAAAAATCAGGTAGCAATGTGAAGTGTATATTACCACAGATACAGAATACTTCTGCAGCATTGAGTCAGTGTTCACAGTATGACAACTTATCATACATATACACTACAAGCTCCTTATGTGGTTTTGTTAGCCACACAAATACAATGTTTCCATGCAGAAGAAAGCATTCGGTAGCATATTGGCAGTGTAGATACAAGTATTGCGGTGTTGTGTCATACATGTAGTTGTGATCAAGCGGGCTAAATAGCATCTTCAGCATAAGTATTTTTCTTGAGACAAAAAGGGTCAGGTCAAAATCCTTTAAAACAAGACACAATGATATTGTTCAATTCATTTCCAATGTTTTAAAGAGTAATAATAGTTTTAATGATAATGATAACATTGTAGCCCAGGAACATTTTCATTTGATATTTTGATATCATCAAGAAATGTCTGGTGATGTTCACTATCACATCATTAAACTGGAGGAATCTGCAGAAATATTAGATGATTTGAAATGGATATGCTTACTGCAACTACTGTTGAAAATTTCCCTTTGCCATAACTGTTAATAAAATTTAATTTAAAACTGACAGTCAAGCTAAATGCCATTAAATTGGAAAGCACCAAGAAATTACCTTTTATCATAAGATTGTACCTATTAGACCTCCCTAGGTGGTTTCTTTTGAACCATAATTGTGTACTTAAGGGGTTTCATTCATGACATCACATAAGATGACCCAGATTTGACCTTTCAGAAAACCTCAAGTTTTTCTCCTTTCCCCTTTTATTCTGACTCTGTTTGTGAAAGTTTCCTTTGAAATAATGGTTTTTACTATCAAACTGAGTAATTGCAGGCCAAATTTTGATTTAAGTAAAGTAGGTAAAACTTGGACTAAAAAGGACGACCGGTACGCGGGACTCACAGAGGCAAAGCCAGGCCTCAGTGTATCCATGGTCGTCCATGATGTATTGTAGCATGGTCCGTCCACGAGGGACTGAGAGGGACTGTGATTGCAGTATCGGACAGCAACAATGTTTGCTTCACGTACCAGGGAATTTGTAACCTTGTAGAAAGGAGAGTAAAGTGTTTCAATACATTGTAACTTTGTAGGAAGGAGGGTAAATTGTTTCAACACCTTACAACATTTTATTGTTAGCTGTAGTTTTCTCTTGAGAAGGCATCGTGACATGATTTTATGAGAAGAAAAAAACATAAGATCGTGCAAAGACGTCAATATTTGGCCATTTTGTAACCAAGCAGAACAGAGCTATTTATCGGGCCGGCCATATCGAAAGCGGTACATTCAAAGAACTAGAGAGTCGCAGCGCGTACGTACAGTGGCCTCATTGAAATTCACTTGTCCGTCGGGCTGGGAGAATGCTGTTTTCACTTGCCCGGACTCAAAATTCACTTGTCACGGGCGTCGGGCGGCGAGAATTTTCGAGCCCTGTAATACCTTGGTATGTTTGAAGATTACAGAAATCATGTTTGTTTCAGAACATCCACGCTAACATCAGCACACTCTGTTACAAAAAACAGTTGATTTTCTCCATTTGTTTTATGTACAGTTGAAATAGTGCGAAGTTTTTGCAACAAAAAAATAGATCACTTATCAGTGGTTATTATCATGGAAAAACCTGAAAATCACTAAAATACTGATTTAAACCTGGATCTCATTGTTAATTGTGAAGAATATTCACAATTCAAAAGTTGTTGTATTCTCTTTCAAAAAAATAGTGGATAGTGAAACGACAGCCCAGCACAAACCTACGGCAAAGTGAAAAACCCAGGCCTAGTCGGGCCCTCTAGGTTGGCGATCTAAACTTTAAAGCGAATTCAAACACATTGGAAATTCCCGCAGAGACCGAATTTCACAAAGCTACATTGTGCCTCAGCTGGCCCTGTCGCGACGCCAGGGATCGCTGCCAAAATCAAGCATTTTGTGTACCCTCGATTGATGATTACTTTTTTGCCACCGAACACAGAATATAGTTTGTGCAGGTTCGATTTTGCCTTTTGCTATTATTTGTTTTATTGAAATTCATGCGGC
The DNA here is from genome assembly GCF_041260155.1 of Ptychodera flava. Lineage (NCBI taxonomy): Eukaryota > Metazoa > Hemichordata > Enteropneusta > Ptychoderidae > Ptychodera > Ptychodera flava. The sequence continues at coordinate 43,633,750 of NC_091931.1, read as the reverse complement.
GAAATAGGCACTTGCAATTTGCATCGATCGCAGCCTGCCATGCCTTCTGAGAGTGTGGGGTTGATTAATTCTCTTCCGGGTACAAGCAGACTTCGCATCGCGACGGTTCACGTGTGCTCGACATGCTCTATGTCCCGGGACCGTTTTCTCAAAACGTACGTAGCATGGGGCCGTTCTCGGCTCGCGGGGCCGTTCTCACTTGTTACCGTCTTCATATCGTGTTGTGTGCCGAACGTGGAAGTACTTACGCATACAAACTAGTTTTCTGTCAAATAAAAAAGATATTTCTGAAAATTCTAAGCTACAGTATAAACTGCCTAAAGATAGTTCAATGTGGAAAAAAGTTAAACAATTCAGAAATAAGAATTAAAAGTCCAAAATAGTAATGACGCACTTCCTTACTGACCTGAGTGCATGTGAAATACACAACCTGGCATCTGTAAATTAAATGTATACCAAGTGCATTTCCAGTCACTTTTAACTGTTTTTAATGGATTTTCCAAAGAGTCCTGTGGAAATGATGAAAAACGCTTATCTGGTCTTGTGTTTGTATAACCTCATGGCTGATAATTGTCATAGTATTGAAAAAAATTGAAAGTGAAGAAATTAATGTTTTTAATAGGCATATTTTCCTTGAAATACATGACCGTGTAAAGAATATATGCTAAAAGTGTTTAAGAGTAAATTTCTTTTCAAAAAATAATTTAATTTGTGACCAAAGGATTTTTATTCTTTGAGTTTACAAATTCAAACATTGCAATTTGTTCAATCATCTTGTGCAGTGCAAAATTTATAAAATGACTGAAAAACAAAAAAATTGGCAGAATTACAGTCTTTGTGATGTAAAATTATGGGTTGACATCACGATAACTGTTAATCTGTTTGAAGTACTAATATACTATAATTTAAAAAAGAAAAATTCATGCAGAAACGGTAAAATATATTGTCAGCAATGTAGTGTTAATTTTGACTTTACATCAAAATATGCCTTTGCTGGATACCAAATATATAGGGCGAAATATCAGCCATGTTCAGCAAAATCCACACAACAGCATTGATCCTTTTCTAATTTGATTTGATTTGCTTATGTTATCCTTGTATGACAGTCAGTACAATATGGAACTTGAACACAACACAGTGAATAAGTATGCTGTAAATGAAATGGTGTGGCTGCATCCACATGCAGCAATAGGAGTGCCTTTGTCTCTCACCCCTCATTTCCAACCTGACCCATCCCTGAAAAATAGTTTGGTCTTATATTATAATGTTAATAATTTCTGTATTTGTTAAAATGTGCGCATCTCAAAAACTTTTGATCATAAACATTTTCATTGTTTTTTATAGCTGATCAATCAGTTAACCTGTTTATTTTGAATATTTGTGCATTTTTCCTCAGTATTTGACATTTTCTGAATACCTTCTTATTCAGTTTGTCATTTTCTAAAAGTTTAAATGCTTCATTGTGTGGTCAAGCTTTCCACAAGCATCAAATGTGGTACTTCATATAGGAGGGTCTGCCTCTAGAGGGCGGGCATCATGAACACTCCTGTGTTTGTTGGTTAATTCCTCCACGTAAACTTCTGATTGTATTGTAAACATTGAACATGGCCGACGTCCGATTTTCCTGTCTAAAACTTTCACTCATTTTCGTTCATATGACTCTGAAACTCCAGGAAACGATTGGGAAGAAAGGGTTATCTTGAAATATTGAGGTACTCGCCGATATTTTGCAAAATTAAATGAGAAAAAATGCAAGGAAAATGCCGACAGGCTTACACAATGACAGTTTTCAGACTCGGAGGCATATGATCATCTCTGCAGATTATGCAACAGGCCCAGATCACGTGAGGCCATGAGGGGATATCCACGCAACTCAGTACCAAACACTGGCGCTCACAGAGTGAGCAAACACAAAGTGAGTACCCCTAACGTCAGCTCAGTAGTCTGTAATAGATTGTAGTCAACTAAGAAACCTTGGAGAAAGGCTTAACACTGTGGCTATGCCGCTAAGTCCCTTTTGATTTTTGTCATAGCTCAAAATCGTTCTCCCACACCTCAACCTGAGCCATGAACACCCCACCAGTTTATGATATGACCCATCACAATGGCATGACGTCAACGGATCTTGACAGACGGAAGTCTTGACAGATGGAAGTTCTTGACAGCAGCATATTGGTTTTCAACTCTAATACCTTCTCTGTCTATAAATAGACACGAGAAGGTAATTAACCGCACATGTTGGGGTTAATGTCTTTCCCTGCCGTTCTCCACCCATTTTTAGACACTACAACTGTAAACTTGGACACACCTAAACGTATATGGGATACGTTCAGATAGGCGCATTGATATGTTTACATGTGTAACCGTGTAGCCGGGTGATCTACTAGCAAGGGCGCACACATGAATTCGCTTTAAGTTTTAGATCGCCAACCCAGAGGGCCCGACTAGGCCTGGGTTTTTCACTTTGCCCAAACCTATGTACAAACCTTTAGTACAGTTTGTAGGTGACACTCTTCGGACACAAATAAGGCATAATCAGCAAGTACTGTACATGTAAGAGGGCAAATCATCTGAGGGGCTGCATGTCATTTCTTACCTGCAGTACTCTTCCTGGGTTTACTTCTGAGGGAATATCTTTGTCTGGGGCTTGGATGAGACACGATTCTGGCACTGGATAGATGGTAGTTCTTGGCTTCATCAACCAAGTCCCTGCAGGAGTGGTGTTTCTTCACCAGTTCCTCTCTCTCCACGATGTCCATCAGGTAGCTGGGAGGTAGCATTGGTAGTCGAATCTTTGACATCAAGTCTGGCAGGTGCTGCTGTCGCATCACCACGTCGTACTTCACCCATTTCATCATGGCCTCATAGACCTGTTGCTCTGACTCTATGTTCAAATTCGATGAGGTCAGGATCAGTCCGAAGTGTCTGCCGCTGATGTTGTAAAACTCATCATTCTGGATCACCTCAAGAAAGTGATCAAAAGTATAACTGTCTGCTGCCTTGACCAGATCAGTTCTTCCATGTAATTCAGCAAAGTTTCGCACTCCAAGACAGTTGGATGGATGGAGATGGGTCTTCATGAATTCACAACACGCCCTCGCCACAATCTCCATCTGGAGGATCGAAGACGCGTACAGCAATGGCTGGACGTTATCAGTCGTCAATGTAATTTTAGACGAATACATAAAACGAACCAATGCTGTCATTGCATTTTCGTCGATATCTTTTATGGTAATGATGTCTTGTCTGCTCTCCGTCATCTCAGACGTCAGCATCGCTCGGAAGTATGAGCTTGCACTCGCAAGAATGATACGATGACATTTGATCTGTTTCTTGCCAACTTTGAGCAGGACATCACATAGCTTGCCTGCTTCGAACAGCTCGTTCAGCACAACGAATGAGTCCTTACACAGAGACTTTGCTTCAAAGACACTGCTTGGGTTTGGTTCTTCAAATAATGTGTCGCCCATGATGTGTGCTGTTCCTACTCGGAGACGGTTACCCTTGAACATTTAAGCTGCCGTTCATTGCCTGTTAAGGAGCAGCACGACACAAACCATCAGCTGAAATGCAGTAAGAACACTGGCATCAGGTCAACAAAGCAATACAACTTTATTTGGAAATAATGTTATGATGAGAACCCTGTTACACATACACTGTGTCAAATAGAAGTACAGTATGTGTGTTTAATTAAAGGGCTAGAAACTGTAACTTTGAAGATTCTCACACAATTTTTTTTTGTTTTGTATGTCAATTGCAAGTTCTTGTTCTGAGCATGTTGCAACATCTGCACTGTACTACATGTATCTGGCTTGTCGAAAACAAGACTCTATACATGTAAAATGCACTGTTATTGTTTAGATTTGAGAGCTACATGTACTACTGACCAGAGTTCACTTGTCTACACTAACAAATGCTATTTACACATATACATGCAAACTCTACACAACATGTGCATGTCTACTATTAATGAATCATGCAAACACTACATCATTTTTATCATGTACCTTGTGTGGTTCTGAGTACCTGAGTAAGACAGTCTTGTAACCCATTATTTGACCCTCACATTAAAAAGAACAGAATTGGAATTTTCTTTATGTTTTCCTGGATCCAACTTGCTATTACACTGTTATGAAAAGCCTCATCCGCAAACAACAGTAGGTCATCCTTGTTTTAGAACTAACAGCAGCTGAAAGTAATCTGAGTGTTTAGGAAATTAATTATTCATAATTTAACTGTTTCCCTACCTTCAGGTTGAACACCCAGGAGGTATTCAATGATTCAAGGAGATAGATGTATAAATTTAATGTGATGAACTATTCATGTGTCAGATGCTAAAAATATTTCAGATACAGCAAAGGAAGCATGGGGCTGCATGCTAAAGATACATGTGTACATATCCAATGGCAATAACAAAATACATGTGCATTAAAAATTGTTATGATGTAAATTTGATGAAAACTTTCCTTTGGTCTTACAAACTTGGTCATGCATGTTGGGAAGGTAACGATGTGAAAACCCTGATATCTACTTAAAATTTGTAATTACATATGAATTATACATTGACATGTAATTTACATGTATTCATAAACCTGTGGAATTTGACATAAGGACAAATCACATTTTTGTCGTACCTGTGTGTAGTAGACAATCAAAATAATTAGATTTTTGTAGAGATATAGTAAAATGGTAAGTAAAATCAGTATGGCTGTGAAAACAATACTGTAGCAAATGCATGTGCCGTTCATACACAGGCCATTTAAACGCCTCTGAAACGGCTCTGGGCCAATACTGGCACAAAAAGTTATGTGTGGACGATCTGAAGTGGTTCTGAAGCATTTCAGATTTGAGACGGTTTAGTCGGCCCGACCTGAGCCATTGTAGGGATTAACTCTGTCCGCATATCGCTGTGTGGACGGACTGCGTCACTTCAGAGGTGTTTCAAATGCCCTCACGCGACAGATATTTGTAACATAAAACAAACAACAACAACATACAATATTCACTTTCGCCATGGCTGCCGAACACAGTTCTACATCTCGTGGAAATAACTGGTCAGACAACGAAATAAGTTTGCTGATCTCAGTCTGGGCAGAAGAAAGAATTCAAAGAATGCTAAACGGAACGTGTCGCGACAGCCTCGTGTACAAAAACTTGCAGAAAAGGCTCTACAGAGAGGTTTAAACTGGACAGCAGATCAGTGCCATTGCAAGCTCAAGTCAAGGCACTGAAGCTAAAATACAAAGAACGTTGTCGACAGCAACAGACGGAGCGGCAGAGGCAGAATATCGATACCTTTCTTCAAAGAACTGTCTCAGATCCTCGGTAATCGGCCGTCTGTCAATCCCAGTAGTGACACCAACAGAATACCTGTTAGCTATGCTAAACATTATTCTGAAAAAACAACACATTTGAATTTAACAACGAATTCTACAAACAAACATGTGGGCAATGTGATCGCCATCGTCACCCGAGATTGCCGACACCACGTATCACAATTAGAACTGAAAATCATATGTGAACACACAACAAAAATATCACTATGGTGTAGATTAAGAGACGATATTTTCCTAATCTTCATTGTAACAGAGCACGAATTCAACGAATTCATAACACTAATTAACAAAATGCATCCTACTTTCAAATTTTCATATGAAAGTTCTTCACACGAAATAATATATCTTGACCTAGTTATTTACAAAGGTCAACGATACAACAACGAAAACATACATTGTACTAGACACTAGAACGGACACAAAGCCAACAGATACATTCCAGTTCTTACACAGAAAATCATGTCATCCAAAATCAACCTTCAAGGGCCTGATGAAAGGCGAAACGTTAAGGTACATGAGGACATGTAACAACGAAGAGGACTTGAACAACACAGTCAAAACATTTAATGAAAAATACTACAACGAGGATATACACAACAAGCAATATCGAACATTAATGGGGAAACAAACTACGCAACACGAAGAACACATTTAAATCACGAACAAACACACAACAACAGCACTAATAAAGTGATATTTTCTCCCACATATAGTACACATATCAAAACAAAAGACATCAAACAAGCACTCCTGAAGAACTGGCAAGAAATAGAAAATGACCAAACACTAAATAATTTATTCAAGATGAAAACGATCATCGCATACAAAAGAAATCAAAACATTGGCAACACACTTATAAATGCACACGTACATGTACACAATCTTACAGAAAAGACCGAACAAAATGAAAAACAACAAACTGACTCGAATATAAATACTCTAGCCTCCTCACTGGACGAACAAAACACTGACAATGGTTAAGCCACAAACAATGAAACAAAAATCCAAGGAGAGAAAATATCAAAAAGCAACTGAGGAAGAAACCACACACTGGTTTCAAAACGTAGCGTCAAAAGATCACGCTGTCATTTGACAGCCAGATTACGGCTACGTCTTGCCATGGCTTATATCTACACCAATAGCCAAACACACAAAATCAACCATGAACACAGAGAACGAAAAACTAGTGTAGGCAATGTGTGGAGCCGCTTTCCTTCATTACAGTTCTGAACTTATCAAATTGGTTAACGATTGCATTTGGTCTGCATTCAGATCATTAGGGCGACGACGACTCCTTCTGGACCGCATATGCAGCAGGTAAAATAAAAGAAGACAAGCCAGTACCACGTCATTCATTTCAGCCATCTTGTTTCAATGCCGTATTCTTGGCCATACACACCTGTTGAACTCAAGAGGGCGCATTAAGACGTCTTAAACACCAAAACAATGGCTTAATTTTGTGAGTGTGGACGTAAGCGGACTCAAACTATTAATCCCCTGTGTTTACAAATTACAAATAGTGTTGCGGAAGCGTTTCAATTTTTACCTGTCTGAACGTAGCAGCAGTTTCACCTTGGCTTGAAGACATTTGGTTTGTTTTGTGAAAGGAACTGGTTTACACTAATACTGGGAAATAATCAGTGGGTCTAATACAATATCTGTATGCACTTGGACTGATATAAGGCAAAATCACACATGGGTATGTTTTAAACAACATCTGGAGATCAGCTGGTGAAGTGTTATTCTCACTGCTTTTCATGAAATGAAGTTGAGTGTCTTTTGATGCTTATATGTAATATGCATCCTTTTCAAATACTGGAGTATTTCACTTGATGTAAACTGAATGAGGTCAATGAACAACATACAGTGTATCACACTTTCACTTTTGGTGTATTGTATGGTACAGCAACTTTCCGGCAGAATCTGAGCTTATTCACCACACTGTCTGCATATAAAGTACACACACCATTGATGAGTGTAACTAACGTCCAGACCAGCTGGTCTGACCACTAGTAACATGACGACTACGGAAACAAACACAGCAAATTTTAACCGCCATGGGAATCCTTAGGATCTTTAAAATTCGAACTACTATGTATATGTATTTAAAATTTCCTTCTCTCGGAAATGTATCTGGATGACAAGCTTGTCACTTTTGACAGCCTCACCCTTACCCAGCTCGCACACTCAACCTCATGCCCATAGTTGCAGTGCTGTAGCTCGAGTTTTTGCCTAGGTATATGGGTCAGACTGCGAAATCGTACCCAGGCAAAACCTTGAGCTATAGCACTGCAGCTACCTAGCTGACACTCATGATACGAGTACATGTAAGTGCAAACCAGTCAGTACACTGAAGGTATATTTTTCATATCAAATTAACAAGTGACATTGATACTGTTAAGCGGTATAGCACAAGCATGTCAACTATGTAAGCATGGCTTATATCAAAGCTAATAACATTATGTATAATCACTATTCGTGCAGATACATGTATCAATAGCCTTACAGGCATGCTATTGATGGCCAAGTAATTTTCCCATGGGAGTGGAAGTACATGTATGCATGATGAATATACCGGTATCCACATAAAGCTTACAGTCTCTGAAATACATTAGACATTTCTAAAACTCTCTACAATACACTTGGCATCTCTAAAACTGTATACTCTGACTGGGACAAGAACAGCAGCAAGATACGTAATAACGTATTTGACTTAAAATTTCTCTCTATAACTTTTTAACACACTATGCTCCATAATTTTTTGGCATCAAAATCAATTCACAGATCAATGATCAATGATCATTTCACTATCTTGACTATAGGCTATCATTGCAGTAACTACACTCTTTCAAACACTGGGGAAGGCTCACCAAGTCTTGCTTACCAAAAGTAAGACGACATTACAGGGGTCACGGCCTTGTTTTACAATCCACTTCCAATGCTATCAGAACGCGATTAACAGCACAGCTGTCTTACATCCAAAGGATAATCTACAATTGGATTTATTTGTACAGGACAACCTGGGAATGAGAGATCGTCTGAACAGAAGAAATCGTGATCATACATGTACATGTATGAGATGGAGCTGGATAGAAACTAAAAATTATCAAAAGATGAGATTTAGTAAAAAAAATTGAGATTTGGTCCCCTATTCTTGGTATTCAAAAGAGTTTAACCTCATGTACAGTGCAAGTAGTATTGGAGCCAACTTTCATTCGCATATACAACACTGTATGTATATTCTAAAGCACAGGAAACTTACCCTACCTGGTTGTAAAAGTTCTACAGCAATACTGAGGTCTTTGATGGATGCTTTTTTGCAGGTCACACTATCAATGCACATTTTACACTGGACCAGGTGTTGATCCAAAGACAAGGGAATAGAAATGACATGGTGTTGGATAGTACCGTGTCGCATGATGAATGAATGGTTCATATAGCTGATGTGTAACTTAAATTAGCAGGACTGGGTACCAGCTACATCTATAAATGTACCACAGGTAACCTTGGGTACACATTGAGTATGAATCATATTAATTCATAATGTGTGCTTATGATTAATAACAGTATGGTGAATCAGGCAGTGTGTCAAAGAGGGAGAAAAATATGAGGGCAAGGAGGATTAACTCCTCCATCTGCCGTGTTTACCTGTTGATATCGTCTAAGGTGGTAAAATCAGTAACGCTGATCTGAATAGTACATGATACACATGTATCTTAACACACAAATTTTGTCAGACTCGATGTTATTATAAAGAATAACATAAATGAGTAAAAGTACAAAGTGACAATATCTGTTAATCAAGTTTCACGCATCTTGCAATCTTCAGACAGATCTACCTTTTCCTTACATGTATGTCTTTTCTCTCTGAGTTATATGGTTATGATATACATAATATAATCAAAGACACTATACACTTTCACTGTCCATGGTATAATGGTATGTCCCCAGCATATAAATGAGAGAAGAGACATACAGTAAAGTTGGATCTGTCTGAAGATTGCATGATGCATGAAACTTAACAGATATTATCTGTCCTTATGGGTCCTCTCTAATCAGGACACCTCTTTATTAATGACAGATTTATCAAGCCAAAAGTTACACTTTGAATAGAATTTCACCTGTCTATTAAAAGACTCTTTTCCATTCCTGAAGATATCCTTAATAGATAGGTTTATATATATATATATATATATATATCGTACTCGTCCGAGTATAAGCCCCTGCTCGTGTATAAGCCCCCCTACTGATTTTAGAGGATTTTAGAAACTGCATTACATCCGTGTATAAGCCCCTACCCTAGTGTAACTCAAATACAGAAAGGTTAGGAGAGTATATTTGGTCATTTAACTTGGTAAAATTACTTTTAGATAATAAAGAAACTATTAAAAGATGTTAAAACAATGGGAAACTGGAGTTCCCTTGACAATATTGTAAGGAAATGACGCGTTTTTCCAGTACTATCTTGATTCTTTGACCCTGCTCACCCCCCGTCACCTAAATAGAATAGTCTCACTCACGTCCGCCATTGTTTATTTTCATTCACGGCCACGATGTTTTCATGCTTGAAACATGCAATTTCTTTTGTTTGAAGCAATTATCCTTTCATTTGTGAAGACTTTTCCTGGTGACTATTACAATTTCCACTGCTATGTTGTTGTTTTCACAAGATGTAGACAGTTTGATACTGGAATATTGAGTTGCCTTTCCGTGTAGGCAATGCATGCCAGTTCACATTACTGACCCTGTTGATCAGCAGCATACATGACGTCTTTGTTTCAAGTTTGGGGTTTTTTTCGACGCTGAAATTTCACCAAAATTTCACTTCTGTATTCAGAGATTGTACAATCAATTTCTTTGGATGTGTAAGTCGATTTTGAAAGCGATAGAAAGATCGAGTGGTGTTGAAAAAAATCGTGCATAAAATTAGCATAAATTAAGTGTCCATGCCAGAAAACATGGGGTTGCTCGAGTATAAGCCCCTCCCCTAGTTTTATTGCTGTCTAGTGTTGCTGAACCGGGGGCTTATACTCGGACGAGTACGGTATATATATTATATATATATATATATATATATATATATATATATATATATATATATATATATATATATATTTATATATATATATATATATATATATATATATATATATATATATATATATATATATGCGTGTATGTGTGTATTTACAAAACAATATATATATATATATATATATATATATATATATATATATATATATGCGTGTATGTGTGTATTTACAAAACAACATACATGTATATGAGTTCTGGAAATATGTCACAAACCCAACTTGTCCTTGATTTATACAAACATATGAAAAAACACAATAGACCCAGAATAAATCATTTATAGCATTTTCATGACACTATAGTAAAATACAGATATTTTCCGGGTACTGTATGTACATGTATTATGCAAGATGAAAAATTTCTCCTTGGTGAATCAAAGGTTCACGGTGTCGTGACTAATGAGACCACACAGGATGAGTAAAACCATGAATACCATAGTAACTGATGCATGCTAAAACTGTCATCCATGCTGAAAGTAGAGTTCGCTCAGGTGTTTCTTCATATAACATTCAGTATAATCACACATAATTTTTTTTGAAGAGGTTTGAGTCACTGACACTGGCTACTGTAACTTTGAGCAATCCAACAGCTCTCTTTGTATTGAAAATCGATTTCTATTCTTAAAAAGCGAGTACATTAATGGGATATAGTCGTCGGAACTACGCTAAAAGGTCGTATGGGACCCATATGACCCATGGCAACAATGTATCCAAGGCACAATGGTGATTGATGACAGTTAAAACATGTCTGTCATAATCTATCATCTATACTTTAAATGTTGTAGCTATGATGATGAGGTGCATCTTGATATCGTGCACAAAATACATTGTTTGTAAACAAGAAACTGGCACAGGCGCAGTTCCGACGACTATATCCCTTTAATGATGAAATTTTATAAAAATATGTTTTTATTTAATTATTGATCAGATTGTATTGAGATGAACTCAACAGCTCTTCACTTTTTTATATATTTTATCAAAATACAGACTTTGAATATAATTATCTTTATTTCACCATCGACTGAATGATCTTGTTGGCAATTGTTGAAAGTGCAGACGACAATTTCTGAACTATGTACAAAAATGGAGAAGCACAAATGGATGAGTTTGCCCAAATATGGGCAGCTGGGCTGTGCATCATGATACGTAATACAGTGATCTCCCCAGGATTTTCTGATAGAGTGGCGGCTAATTTGCATAACAAAAATGTAATTGTTATGGTAATGAGTTTCTATTGTTTACCAAAAATTATAGAGTGGCGGCCACCACTCTATAATAGCTCTGGGGGAGAACACTGTATATTACTGCACAAATTTGAGGGCACTTTCTCCATAGCGTTACAAGGGTGAGCAATACGAGGTATATCATATGATACTTGCTGGGACGGTCAGAGCAGTCGAATGTAGGATCTATTTTTTCTCACACTCTGTATTAGATATTTTCATTTTCATTCAGTGAATGTTCATTGGTCAATTACTACCCCCTTGACAAAGGTGTGCATTATAAAGCCAGAACTATAGACCACACGAGATCTAAGCAGACATGTTTTGATGAACTCCATTGCTGGTGGCATATATATGAAAACAAATCAAAGCATTATGTTTACTTTGACAAATACATGGTAAAATATTTATTTGGTAATACATATGGTATCAGAAGAAAAGCAGGGAAGACAACTTCCATCAATATCAGTATAAACATGTTTCATATGGATATTAATTAGTGAGTTCACCAAACAGCAAGTGGGAGAGCTCGACTCAGCTGAATCAAGTGCCAAAGGTCAGTCCAAGGATAGTGGGATACATGGCACACCATGGGTACACTATGTTTGTTGCCTTTGTTTACAACAAAGCAGACTAGCCTTCATAATTTCCATCGCATGTTTATTAAGGGACAAAGTCGGCCATTTTTCATGAATTTTGTTTGATACATGATACTACTTATATTATTTGACATGTTGAAAGATAGTGAATGAATGGGTGACCATGCATGCATACATTCGACCCCGGTTTTAGACAAATTAAATGAACCATCGCGAAAATGAATTAATGGTCATGACCATTAATTCATTGTCATGATGGTTTCATGTATCGTGTCTAAAACCAGGGTCGAATATGTGCATGGTCACGACCATGCATATATTCGACCCCGGTTTTAGACACCCATTCATTCACTATCTTTCAACATGTCAAATAATATAAGTAGTATCTTGTATCAAACAAAATTCATGAAAAAATGGCTGACTTTGTCCCTTAAGACCACTGACAAGCACTGAGCCATGTGCCTGTGTTCACCTACATGTATACATCATGTTCCATTTATAAATATATTTTGAACATTTCTTAATCTTCCCAGTATTTCAATTTATATGCCACTGAAGGTGTCACACTGTCAAAGACACATTGTAGCTTTTAACATAACTTGTACTGTACATGTATATACATTACAATGCACCTTTGTCACTTTAAATCACTGTGTGTATCCAAGCACAAACACAGCAGCTTAGCTTGTTACAAATAAAATAAACAAACAAACAATGAAATGTCTTGCATTGTGACCGCCAGATCGCCATTGCCCTGAGCACAGCACAAAACCAATCATTGTCACACGCTGCTGGGAAGCCTGTGACCTCCATTGACCTTGAACCACCATGCTACAACAGTGTATCCAAAACAAACTATGGGCAGCAAACTATACACAGGCTTCCTCTCCTGTTGACTTTGAAACAAGCCTTGGCCGACCATTTAGCTGTGAAATGAAACCACACACTCACCAATTTCCAAAAGTAAAATTGCATTGCAAGAATAAATGACATTCATTCTAACAACGGTTAACTTTCATCAGTTCTAAACATTTGAAGAGCACCAGTTCAGAGATCAGCATTGAACAATTTTCTCCGTTTTACGTTGCATAAGAAATGTTAACCAACTGAAGTGGTATCACTTGACCCTATTTCAGAGCAGTGTAAATCAGATAAAGTGACCATGCAGCGTTTGAAATTGTGAGAATGTTGACTAGTGATGAAAATGTGCAATAAACACAAGCAACTTGAAAGAGGTGGTATTTTTTTATGAGTCAATTCACAACACTGTTGTGACATTAACTGCTTGTTTCAGTGGGGAAGGGGAAGGCAGGCTGTCACATTCAGTTTCCATATCTTGGGAAGGGAGTGATTCCTTAGATACAGGTATTGCAATGTGATCTTGCGAAACTGGTGTTTTTTCTTAGGGTCTCAATTTTCACAAGTACGTTCAAAAAGTATTCAGAAATGCCAATACTGACTTTTACCGATTTCATGAATATCCAAAACTTGATTTGAGTTTATGATTTTGAACCTTGGAGAACCATTTGAAAGAGTGTTTTCCGGAATTCGCCTTTGTCTGCAAAACTCTTTTGTATGGGACTCACGATGGTTTTGTAACCGGTACCATTAGGCTGACATAAAAACACAACAAAGGTAAAGTCTGCTCTTAACCCTTTTACCCCCCCCCCCCCCCCCAGTTCCCTGTATACAGGTCCAACTTTACCATAGAAACCAATGGATTTGGGACAAACCATGGTGGTGAAAGGGTTAAGGTAGAATGCACCTCAGATATTCAGACTCAAACTTTTACAATTCTTTTCTGATCATTTTAAAACTCTTGGCGTAAGAAAACTTTTTGCCATCTCAGTTTTTCGACAACTGAAAACTCTATTTTTCTCTGTAGAGTTAAACAGTGATGGCGGCCATTTTGAATTTCAATTATAGGTAAATTTAGGATAATTTGTTTCTAGTACCGAAACTTGCATGGTGACCCCCTATTTTTATTTTTGATTTTGAAAGAGAATGGCTGATATATTCCTTAAAAATTTTAGCAAAAGTTTAAGTCTTTCACTTTTGAGGGGCATACTAGTGAGAAAGGCAACCTGTACACAGCTTAGATGTAATCAGAATTTGGTCGACTCTGCCACACATATTCACTGGGTTGGACTAACTCATTTGACAGATTTGAAAGCCATGCAAGAACCCCAGTCCGATGAACAACAAATATCTATTCTATCTGTGCATTTAACTGATGGCTGGGTTAATGGTTCAGAACTATGGGAAACTGTGCAACGATATTTCTTACGACCAGCACTTGCCATTTTTGTCTATTTTTAGTTAATAGGTGATATGTATTTTAATTTACATTAAAATGAAGGTGACAAGTATTTACTAGCATCCTCAGTCATTCCAAAGTTTTCAAAAGCATATTCCATACAAATTCACAGGGTGGGGCAAATTTATGAAAAAGTACTTCCTGCAGGTAAAAAAGCTTTCATGCTTGTCATCACTTACCCCAGAAACTATTCTTCAGAAAGACATGTAGATATCATAGAGGGATGCGGAGTGAATAATGCAGATGATTTGATTCTCACTTTATACAAGCTAATCAGGGCTCCATGACCTTTGACCTCATTTGATGACATGTGGCCATATACATCTTTTTCCAGAATCTATTATGTAATGATTAGTAGTCATAATTGGTGAAACAGGCCATATCACCATTCATGGAAAAGACTTGTCAGCAGGCACTTTTCTGTACTATCAAGAGTCATGGAGTTTGAAATTCTACTGGCTACAATACGTATTCACGCTATATTTTGGCCAAAAATATTAGATTTGTTTAATTCTTGTCACTTATTATATCACTTGAAAACCTGCATTTCCTTCTTTTTCCTCCTTTAGCGTGTTCGACAAAATTCTAACTTTACATGCATGTACATCATAGCATTCCAAAACGAACAGTTAATACACGCTTCACAGTCTTGTATAGAAAGTCAATAGATTCGATACGTACATGTAGAGTTGTCCTCTCTTAAAATCCACAAAATGCTACAAAGGAAGACAGGTCACTAAAGGCAGTCATGGTGAAGTATCAAATGTCTGGAGCAGTTATCTCATATGCTATTAAGTGACCAGGGGAAGGAAATCACAACAATTGCATCACTGTGCATCACATCTGTCAACTGTAAGGAACCAGAAACAATTTAACAAGTCTCTATTTTTTTCTTGCCCTTATCCGCTGTAATTACAAGTTTTTGTACATTTCAACACCCAGTGCTTCTGAAATATGAGTTGAATAAAGAAGCTGATTTTGTGGCTAAACTTTAAAGGTAAATGATGAACATATGTATTAATCAATATTTCTTTCATCTTGCAAGCCACATGGCTACATTTTCAGATCATTCCTTTGTACTTTTATTTGTTTAATTTACATATTTACAGTTATGCAATTTTGACTTTCCCCTTTCCATATTATTAATGGTCATACCAGTAAAATTTGTATTCAGTATGCAAGGGGAGTTATTTTCAAGATCTCCGCAGAATTGTCTATTACACAACTCAGTTAGGTTTACTATTTCAGCAATAACACCCTATGTACATGATGTACTTTGTTAACAGGTTGAATGTTTTCAGAGTTCAACATTGTAAAATAAACATTTTTTCAAGTTTTGGTAAATTTGGAATATTTTTGATGCTGACGACATTGATTGCCCTATTGCTGGTTTTATCACAGTTACATTGGTGCATGCTAGTGAAATAAAGGTATATGTGATGTAGCACAGAGGTGTAAAGTTCATTATTAGTTAACTATATCATGTCACTGTACACAACACATGTATAAAAGCAACATAATGCCAAACCTCAGCCCATGCTAATACCAAGTCAACAGTGACTGGACATGTGCTGCCTGTCCTCTCTATGACACAGAAGAACCAACTTCAAGTGTTGAGTGGAGGATTGATGCCCGTATACATTTTTGTGCCTATTTACATGTCACTGTGTCTTCAACCATGGGAATCAATTGTAATCACGCTGAGAGATATCAGAATATCAACGTATACACTTAAGGTAGTATGCGCCTCAAAAGTGAAAGACTTAAACTTTTGCTCAAACTTTCCTAAAGGAATCTTTCAACAATGCTCCTTCAAGATCAAGAATAAAAATTGGGGGTCACCGTGCAAATTTTAGTACTAGAGAAACAAAGCACCCAAGATTAACCGATATTTGAAATTCAAAATGGCCGCCATCCCTGTGTTAACTCTAGGAAGAAAATATAAAATTTCCGATTTTCAAAAAACTGAGCCGGTAAAAGCTTTTCTTTCTTCAAGAGCGTCAAAATGAGTTCCCACAAGTGGTAGATTAGAAAAGAATTGCAAAAGTTGAGAGTCTGAATATCTGTCCCCGAGGCGCGATCTACCTGAATTAACATAGCTTTTCATTTTAACAAACATTTTTTCATTGATTGTAGCTGTTGAAATAAAGGATAAGAGATGGTCTCTAGACACACAATCATCTTTACTGTGTGACACTGCTGAATTTAGTTTTCTTCCTGGAGAGGAACATGACACTGAAAAACTATCATTTTTCTATGCCCAGTTTTGTGGAGGGTTTTCAGTTTTTTGCAAGAAAGAAGTTCTTTTCATACCTTGGGGATTGTTGGGTGTATAAAGATGCCTGTGAGCCATTGAGCGCCTGTGGCACAAAATGGTGTGATTCTTCATGGATGTACGGAAATAAAGGTCAGTTTGATAATTTATAATTTATGGCACTCTGCACAAAGACTGTTGATAGCAGTGCCACTATAGTATAGAGATTGCATGTTGTGAGTGTGTATAGGTAAATTTCTACAATACAAATGCAGGTGCATTTATAATCATGATCATATCAATGTTGTTTTGTGACTACAAAATTTTCATTTGGGGATGGGGAGGTGATGGTGTCAAAAGAAAAGAGAACAGCACCATCAATTGAAAATATAGAGATTGTCTGCATTTCGAAGAGAGTGTGCGATATGCACAGGCACTGGACACGTCGCTTCGTGATCGGTACTGATTCAGAGTGCAGTTCTCTCTCTCTCTGTTTACTGTGAATCTTAGCCCTGCGTACCGTGCTGTGTGTTCCCGGCGTTATACGGCCTCCCACAATATCATGAATATGTGGTGGGAGGCCGGGAACACACAGCACGGGAAGCTGGGCTACTGTTAGCCCTGCGTACGATGCTGTGTGTTCCGCTACAGCTAATAGCCCCGCTCACCACGAGCGGGGCTATTAGCTGTAGGGTAACTGGAGAAGTCGGCCAGTTGCGAACTCGGCCAGCGCCGGTGCCGACCAACTCGGCCAGTGGGAGAAGTCGGCCAGGAGAAGTCGGCCACTCACAACAAAGCAATATGATTGCATACGCATTCTCTTAACAGTTGAATATGCCAAACAATTTTAACTTTTTACTACCATAGTTTTTGTTATTTTGTCGGTTTAATACTACTACGAACATTCAGTAAACAACTCGAAGTCAAAGAGCTCCACGTCCACCCTGCAAAACATGTACGGTCTGCCTCAGTGTTTCTGCAGATCGCGCGCGTACCGTGTTAAAGTTCAGGCAAACATTATGCCATTTCTTCAGTAAAATTCATGGCTTGATGACTCTTAACTAATTTGCTTCACCATCTCCTATGACTTTTTAACGAACTTCAAGTGTAACTATGACGAAGGCTGCAAAACTCGCTACCACGATCGTGATACACCGCCATCTTTAATTTTACGTGCGTTGAAATGTGATCTGTGAAGTTTGCAAACATTACGCTCATCTTATGAATGACATTTAGATCGCTTTCGCATATAACCTTAGTAAAACTTCAAAAAAAGAAACACTATAATGGAGCATATATTCTAATTGGGTGCATACTGTACTGGCCGAGTTCGTAACTGGCCGAGTTCTCCAACTGGCCGAGTTCGTAACTGGCCGAGTTCTCCAACTGGCCGAGTTCGCAACTGGCCGACTTCTCTTGTATTCAGCTGTAGCGGAACACACAGCATCGTACGCAGGGCTAGGCTACTGTGAATCAGTACCGATCGCGAAGTGACCTTGTCTACTGCCTGTGGCGATATGTGATCTTTGACGAAACAGCTTAATTACTGTGTGTTTGACTTTCCTTCATTCCTTACCATTTCACGAATTTCACAGAAGATGTGGTCTTCTGTATGGCTACATGGACGATCTGCCCTTCTCTACGGCCGGGGAAGCTTCCCGCTAAAATCAGCATACACGGCAACAACCAAAAATCCGTTTTCCTGGGGAGTTCTACCTTGAAATATCATAACTTACAACACAGACCCTCTATGTTTACACAAACACTGACCTACGACCTACTGCCACAGGCGGCTAGGCGGCAATATTTTGAGCTCTTGGCTATAGATTTTCACAAACTGAGCATGGTAAAACCTTCGGTCATAAATGACACAGGAGTTTGACCATGAGCAGTAACTTGTTCAACAGGATCCAGGAACAACAAACTTCCCTCGCGTTTTAATTAAAACGTGTGGGGGATTTTGGGGTCAGCGTACAAGCAGTCAAGTGTCTAGAGACTGTGAAACTCACCACAATACTTCGGAAATTCCGTTACCGAGGCAATGAGCCACACACTGCCGGCGCCGTAACTACTGCAGCACGCCTACTCGCCTCACTGCTCCGAAGACCACGGAGAATTTACTTTACTGTTTATTGTATGTTGTCCTTAGGCTGAGGAGACCCTATAGCTTACTGAAAAAAATACTACGAACACACCTGGGCATGTTGGACGCGCATGCGCGGGTAACGATGTGCCAAGCTGGGCCTGTCAATGCTTACGAAGTATTTAAACACACTGCAAAATGTTTTCATGAGTACAGTTTATCAAGCTATTGTAAAATGCTCTCCTACCAACTCTAGCTCAAATTGTTTCATTTTGAATAGAAGAGACATAACGCAAAGCAGCTAGCTGGAAGGTTTGTTTTCCGAAAGAATTGTTACTTGCTGGCTATTGGTGGCGTCACATCTCGGCCTCCAAGTCATGCCTCAAAGTTAGGCAAGTACCGTGAGCAACAGTAACAATTTGGAATATAATTCAGTTACTCTTGATTTCATTAAGATTACCCGTCATGAGAGAGGATCTGAAAAAGAGATTTCAATCGCGATTCCTCCAGCCCCCCCCCCTTACCATTTTTTTGAACGCAGCATTATAAATATTTTTTTTCATCTTTCACGCCAAATACCTAGTACTTTTCCAGACCATTTCATTGTACTTTTAGTTGTGTACTTTAGGTATTCACAGTTGCGTTTATTTGACTTTCCGCTTTCCATGTTATTAATATTAGAATAACAGAAGTTTGGCTCCATTCACAAACACCTCTTGATGTTGGTGGGGGACTTGAAAATAAACTGAGGATATTCTGTGGGACTGAAATGGGACTCGATAAAATACAATGCTGCTAATTGGAAGTATCATAATGGATCAATATTAAACAAAAATTAACTAAAATATAAATGTTTTAACAAAATCATTCGCAGTCTTGTGTAAGCCTGAATATTGTACACATACCGTCACGGTATATCAGCCAGATATGGACTGAAAGTGCTCCCGTGTGTCAGCATATGTTGCAGTTGTCTGTACATTGACACTTTTATCTGATATTATTACAATTTCTTAACTTCATTTGAATTGTTATAATCAACATCACGAGAACTCTTTGGTCAAGTCTTTCAAGTTTTGTGTGCCAAATTTTGAAAATTCATTAATATTGCAAATTTCCAATAAGCTGGCGTGAAAATGCAAAAGGTCTTTCACTACATCAATGATGTTGTCTCGTCAATATACACACAGTAAGTTTCCTTAACCTTAACTTTGGCCAAGTCCTTCCAGTTAAATTTCACTAATTGGTAAAGGTAATTAAATATGTAAATCAGTAATTAGCTAAAGAGGAAATTCTAAATGTCTTTCACTACTTTTACATCATCATATCATCAACATAGCAAATGTCATCATCTTTGGTCATGTTCTTCCGGTCTTGCGTCCATAATTGGTAAAGGTTATTAAATATGCCGATGTAAAAATTCTAGATGACAGTCATTAATGTTAATGTTATAGTGTCTACAATATACATAGCATGTTTCATCAACTTTGGTCAAGTCTATCTTGACATATAATCCTAATTAGGAAAGTTCGTTAAATATGCAAATTAGTTATGGGCTGATCTAAAAATGCTAAACGACTTTTCATGAATGTTTTATCATAGGATCTTCAATGGATATAACAAGTTTCGTCAACTTTTGAAAAGTAAATCTACATATATACCCCTAATTATAAAAGTTCGTGGAATATGCAAATTAATAATGAGCTTGGTATAAAATCTTCAATCTACAGAGCAAGTTTCGTCTACTTTGGTAAAATCAATCCAGATATATATCCCTAATTAGGAAAGTTCATTAAACACGGTAAGGAGCAGTGCCATCGTCATAAAACTTCTACATGACCTTGAACTCTATCGTATGATTCCTTGATTAACATCAAAAAGAAGATTCACAAGATATGATACTGTCATTCTGATAATATTTTATTTCTGAGCAAATAATTATGCAAATTATTTTTAATTATGCAAGCCATAACCATCAAAACTGATAACAGTAACATCCTTGCCATGCAATTTCAAAAGAGAAGCTGTGTACCAGATTTGATTCCAATCCGATGAGTCTTTCTTGAGATATTGTGCCAACAGACAGACAGGCAGACAATAATGCTGACACACAGACAGGCACATAGACATCAGTAACGTGCGTGAACACGCGAGCTAAAACAGGCTCTTCCTCACATCCAATGATCCATAAAGGTTAGCGCAAATCACGTGAAATTGCTTCAGCCAGTTTGTTGTGCCAAGAGAACGTTAGAACATAGTCATATAGATTACAGTGTTCCCTCTCGTCAAGAGCAGAATATTTGAGAATTCATGCTTACGGTCTGACCACAATAATTTGCAGTATTCTCCAGCAGAGAAGTATAACCAAAGATGTGTGCTAAGTCGCCAGGCTGATTGGTAGTTGTAAATACGACAGAACAACTTCAAGTGGAACAGTATGTATACACATATTGACTGGCTACGAGATAGGTAATATGGTCTCAAGAAATATATGCATTTTTGTGAGACTTACAGTGAAAGATAAAAGGCGAGTAAGAGATGTTATATTGTTGTACCTAAATATTGCAAATGAATACAAGTTATTTACATGACATGCCGGCTGCTTTTCAGGGCTGTTTCACTTGCTATTAGCCGTAATGTCTTTTTTCTATAATATACCAGTAGCTTGTTTTCAGGTTCTGGAAAAACCCTTACTATAGCAAGAGTGAACATAAAACCTACAAAAAGATTTTTCTGGCGTTTATGGACTGAAGTACACGTGATGTTTTATGTTAAATCCCCTACATTTTCTATTACTTCGAATCAGTCAATATAGAAAATCTGGTATTCACTTTATCATCATTGCTATCTCTATCTCTATTCATCATCATACGCAACCAAAGTTGTCTTTCCAAGTTTTCAAGGTGTAAGAGTGCATAAATTAGCAACAAAATAAGATAAATTTTCAAAAGCGTTTCACTCAGCGAGGCAGATACCCGCCCTGTACGTCTTTGAAATATTCCACAGCTCAATGTACTCCTGAACGCCCTATTATATCTCGGCTTGCACTAAATTATGTAAATGAAATAATCAGGATCACACAGGCGTCATGACTATAGGCAATTGCAGGATATATAATAGAAAATATGAAGCTGAATAAAGTTTGTGGCAATCGTATACGCTTTACAAGAAGACCGCGCAGGAGGAGTTATTACAATACGAGGAAATATTCTGAACAGCCTTCAGAATGTGAGGTGATTGAAAATATTATTATTATGCCGAAAAACTGTGAAAATACACAAAACACGATTGGAACTAATTTCAAGTGGGGATAATTGGATAGTGAAGTTATGTCGGTTTAATCTGCAAATGGTAGCTCATCTGCTTTTCTTTTTAAGCTATACGCTTGCTTTTATGAGTAATTTGTAAAATTGAAACGTTCAGCTATAGGGCATCTAACACTTTTGAGAAATTTGAACAATATGAAGACCCAATTCTCCCAAATTAGTTCCAATCACGTATAGACTCAACAGATTCCATTCCAGTCCAGCTGGATGCGGGATGGAGCCTGCCATCGAACCACGTACTCACGTAGACTACAAGTGTCTTGCCATGTGTCTCCGTATATCAATAAATTGTAAACGTCCTTTTTCTTTAAACTCTTAAAAACAAGTTAATCAATTTTACTGTAATGTTTTGGCCATTTCGTTTCATGATCAACAATCATGATGGAGTTATACATCATGTCAAAACATACTAGAGAAAGGTCACTACAAAGAATAATTGTTCGCAAGACTTAACGGGCTAACATCTATACCCCGAATGTGTGAATTTTCTGAAAATGACAGATATACAAGAAATACAGGTACAGGTCCAATGTATTTAGTTGCTTGTTAAAATTGATTAAATCTTACTGTAGCAGACGAACGGACAGACAAACAGACATACAGACAGATAGACTCATAGGTAAGTCTAGATGTAACATGCATGCAACAGTGATGCTTCTATTGGTTTTTTGAATTTTTGCTCATTGTGGATTCTCGTCTGATCGATTCGTGCGTCTTGTGTCACCTCTTAATAAATGCTTCGATACTGAAACGAGCGGGACCTAGTGGGGACGGAGACAGAGGTTAATTTAAAAAAGTGTAGGAAAATTATCGTACTTTAGGAGCACCCTCGAGAAGGTTATACTGTTCATTGAAAACCCCAGCGCAAGATATTGAATTGGCGCCAAGACAATAACGTTATAAGTACTAGTCTACACGGAGTAGATCGAATTGGGTGGGTCAACCTTCGATATCGACAATCGACCCAGGACAAGAGGACAATTGGAACATTGTTCCGAGATCTCTGAAGAAAAGACCATGGTTTTAAAGCCTATTGTGCATTGCAATACTCTAACTAAGAGTTTGAATGAGTATAATTAAATTCTTAATTGTTGGTGGCGACTCGAAATTAGATGTACGTCATCGTATGTTTTGGTCAAATGACATGCCAGACTATCTTTGATTAATGACTGAAAGCTACTTGTATAAGTTACGAATTCCTTTTCAGTTCCTAGGCCGTATAAAAGTGCATCGCGGGATCGATCGATCTTCGAGTTCCTTTACGGAGCAACTTAAGTTGGGAAGAAGTTGCATTAACGTCATCTGTAAGATATTCCATTTGTGTGGGAGGGGTGCACAGCACTTCCTCAAGATAAAAACGTTGTGTATTTACTCATATGTGGTGTTCCAAAGAAGAATTTTATGAAGCTGACAAAGTTTCAACTATATGTTACTCTAGACAATGTGAATGTACCTGGTGTCATCGAACCAGTAACCCTGTGTGTGAGGTAGCTTCCGAACTTTGTCCATCTTCATCCGCCTATAGATCTGTTCTAATTCCAAGTAGAACATTCTGTGCGGACTGATCGTCAACACTGACCAGGGTGGGCCGGGACACAGCTGCCGCTCCTCTCCGATCTCCAGGCTTCATTTCACCTGTCCAACGACCAGCTGAGAGGTGACGAGGCCAAAGGTACGTTTTCTGGACGATTTGTATTTAGAGATTTTGGTTTCTCCTTGCAATCCATAAAATCTGCGCTGAATTTTATTTCCTTACAGTTGGCAAATCACACCTTTGGGATGGGCTGGATTTCCCCAAATTTACGGCGCTCTCATCCGATTTTTCACAATGACAACACCCTTAATTGAAATCAATTAATTACTCCTACCTGCTGTGTATCTGTCAATCATGTATCATACAAATGACATCAGTAACTGACAAATCTCTTCTTGCGTTGGAGAAGTTGAGTGTTTCAAATTCATGTCCTCAAATCAGTAGGTAAATGCCCACCGTAGGAGTATTGGACTAGACTGTGTTTATCGTTAAAATCGTCAACAATCGTAAAGGATGGTCCGCGTCAGATGTGTCTGGCGAACTCAGTTATAGGCTGGCCGTGGTATCTTCGATGTCAGGTCAGAGAAATGTCGATGTTCCGACAGTTTGGTTTGTTGCTTTAAAAAAGAGGACAAATTCCCAAAGGTGTTAGCCACCAAATTACAAAAGACTTACGAAATAATCCACAGTCTTCATCGGGTTGTTTACCTCGAAAATAGTTCCCTACATCCTTCAGATATTTCAGTTTGATTAAAAGCGGAATGGGAGGGGGTGGGGGCTGGCGGAAGAGAATGTCATAAAACGATTTGCAAAAGACAGACACATCTCTAGAGCTGGTTTCAATCAGATTGCAGAAAAAAGTGTCCATAATTTCCAGGTCTGACTTGAATCTCAAGGATATAAGGGCGTTACGCAACATAGGCTCGTTGACTCAATTGAAATGGGTGTAGTCGAGCCCGCAAAAGGTGCACTTTCCCAATGACCGTGATGCATGGTAGATGCGATCTTTGGGATTCGCGTATTTTTAAAACTCCATAATGCGACGGACAAAAACGGACTATACGCAGTTCTGAATTCAATAAGCCCTGTTTTTGTTCGACGATATTTACCCGTCTTAGCCCCACATATCGATCGTAGATGGTTTTGTTTTGATCTGACGAATGTTATTCATGTGCACTTAGTCTTTCGCATTCCGTGTAAATCTCTATTGTATATGCATCCACCTACTTTTGTTCACAAGACTCCTCAAGAAGTATCGAGGAAAAAAGTATACCTTTCTTTACTACCATGTGGAGCCCAGGAAGAAATGGATGAGTGGATTTTATAGCCTTCTTGTTTGACATCTTTTAGAAGTGACATATACGATCATAAAACATGCTTGTCTCAAAAAGTCACTTTTTCTTTTAGAACTTATTTTTTCTGTATAACTTGTAAAAACACTTGTAATGCTTATGAGCGCCACCCGATTCCCTGAATCTATGAATGTGTTGAAACAGACTGTCGACTATAGTTTCCACTGTTGTGTAACAATATAACGATTCCCCTGTCGGAAATTTGACAGCATTTTGTGGGAACGTGGCAAATCGATTTTGTGCCCTTAAAGTCAGCATATTAACGTTAAGAGCAGTGTTTTGTGAACATATTACGTCAGTGTATGGAAGTGATCAAATGTCTCGATTTGGCGGTGACAAATTCAGAGACCACAATTTTGGAGGGAAATTACAAAGTAAAGAGCATGTTAATGCAGAAGCTAGACACAAATTTATACCCATGGCACTTCAGACCACTTGCATACCGGTACATATCTACAAATATTATTGATGTATGATGTTTTAGCATCGATCAGAGAAGATTTTGCAACGATGATAGAATACCTTGAAGGGCCAGTAGCTGTAACTCTTTGACGACTTTTTCACTATTTTATATATTTACCATAATATCATTATTGGAAAAAATCTCCAACCTCTTCGATGGCCCACGTACACGTCCGCTTATAGGTTAACCAACATGCTCTGTCCTTTCTGATTTGTTGAACGCATTGAGGAGCATGTGGAGTTTTTTTTAATTTTCGTGAGAACAATAGACGCTTCAACATTCTTTGAGGCGTAGAACTTGCAGTTGAAGTGGGAAAAAATTGTAGAAATGCCATTATAAGTTACGACTACTGGCGGATATGGTATTAAAAAAACTTTCAGAGGCCATGCTAGACATGTCTTACACGTACTATGTTAGATTTGTATAAAGTCTAAACTTATTCCATGGCCTGCGTACACGCCCGCTTCAAGATATCAGCCAACGGTGTCTGGATGATATGGAGATCTAAACCATAATCATCCCAGTCTTGCTCTAATCACCCAGTCTTATTCTTATCATCGTTTATTATCAATACAATTATATGAGAGGACTACGAAATTGTTCGAAGACTTGTAATCATCCATTGACTTGATGGGTATAAATATCGCTTGTTTCAGAAGTCTGCATGCTGAATTTGGAAATTAAAATATGATATTTTACTACACAATATTTGAGAATTAGTCCCCACTGGCAAACAAAACCCTCACTGTGAGTAAGAAGCCCTCTTTGAATTCAGATTCTTTTCCCCTCCAAAGTGAATCGGCATGAGTGACAAAGAGATCTCCAAAGACGAAGATGCCCCTCCGAGTCAAAGCCAGCAGGAGCCACCTCCTCTTCGACCAGCTAACATCAATAGTTCGGTCCGCCGAATTCTGAAGAAGTCCCAGCTTGACCGTTACAGTGAAATCCTTGCGAGCAATGGTTACGACTCGACTGCCGCCCTCAGCGTCGCAACCAAGGAAGATCTCCTGATGTGTGGTATCTTACGGGGCCATGCTGGTCTGATCGTCCACGAGGCAAACTATATGAAGTAAGTATACTATGCTATCCCGGTATACTATAAGCTTAGGCGTGGTGTTTATTGTTGTACCGTCATGGTACCGTTTTCCTGGTCGAAGATTGAAATGGACAAGGTTGCACTTTTTCAGGTTTTTTCCATGAAAACATGCACACATCATCACCTTCTTGCTTGCAAGCCGCAGCAGTAGAATATGAAAACTATTCGCTGAAACGTTTCAGGGTTTCTAGCGTAAAATCAAATCAATTTTGCAATGCTCACCATGCAAGACAGCTAGACCGTGCACATCTTAGACCACAGACCCTACATGAGCCACCGTGCTCTGACCATGGACGTAATCCGGCAGTGCTCAGCTCAGACCCACCATGTATAAGATATAGACCAGTATACAGTGCGCGCAGTGCCACTACACCTCTCTTGTTTTGACTCTGCTAAGGCTTTTGTTATGGTAATTAATTAATTATCGAGCTGATGCGTTGGCTGAACCATCAGCGAAGTCCCGATCTCGCTTGATCTCGTGAGAACTTTGATTGTCAAGCCAGGAGAGAAGTCACAGTGTTACTTCACGGTTGACTTCGCAAGTCCTTGGGGTCGTGTGTCCAGTCTAAAATGTGCTCTATAAACCGGAGATTTTGTGGTCTAAGGATTGGTAGAAATACTATTTAGAGGCTATCCTTGATGAAGATTTGCGATAGAAAATTACTTTCAAACATCGGTGGCTCAAAAAAGATGATGACATTCTCAAATACTGGGGCACAGGTTATCGTAATGTTGCTTGGATAGTCGTTCGAGGCGGGCGGCCGCAGGTCGCCGTTTACTTGGAAAAAATAGATTTTTCCAAGTAAACGGCGACCTGCGGCCGCCCGCCTCGAACGACTATCCAAGCAACATTACGATAACCTGTGGACGGGGGTGGGGGACGCTGGAGGAATCGCTATTGAAAGCTTGGTTTTAGATTCCCCCAACACCCTAAGAATTTCAAATCCCAACCCTCTACATGATCAAAAACTTCCAAATCCCCTCATAACTATGTGGCCAACAATATTAAAGTAAGATTTTGATATCTTGTTTTTTACAGTATTTTAGTACTTTTTGTCCACCCCGATCATTTGTTTTACACCCTTATCATGTTGAAATCTGTATTATATAGCTTATAATCACAGCCTGCATATGAATTTTGTACACCTTTGTATGTGTCAATTACGCTGTGCATATTCATACGCAAGCTGTGCAACCAAGCTGAATTTGAAGCATTTCAACATTGTTTTAAAAGTTTTTAGTACAAGAAAATGACGTTGATATATTGAGAAAAGATACCAATTTTAATATGGCTACTGACTATTCACACCGTGGTTACACTCTATGAACGTGTCGGTGGCAAAATCTACAAATCAGGTCATACAATCTGCCTTCATTTAAGCAATACCCCATCCCAGCCTATAATTGCTATTATTTATAGTTTTGGTAATGCCAACGAATTTGTAGATGTAGAAAACGAATATAAAATAAAATATAAACTGACCGTGACAAGAAATTGCATCCCTGCCGTCTATATCGAACTTGAAACATCAACTTTCAATATCATGTGAAAGAAAACTGCATGTTAATGCATCGACACCAACGCTTGTTGCAGCTAGCTGCATAGTATCAACTGATCGATACTATCAGTAATTGCCACAAGTAGTACAACATTCATTTGCAAACAATATCAACAGAGTTCAACAATGTTATTCAAATGTTTAAATTTCATTAATAATTGTGTCTTTAGATTTAATTTTCGATGGCTTCTTGAGAAGAGCTATCGTAATTTAGCGAACGGGAAAACTCGACGTAAACTGGTGCTTGAAAGGTATCAAGCGAAACCGATAATGAAATGTCGCCGATTTACAACCGGTGCATCGGAAATAGGTAACCGAGATGTTAGATAAACGGAGAGCCCACGGTCGTATTGATTGCTGGTCGTAGCTGACCTTGAACCGAGACTTTGAATCGAGTCATTTCCCTAGACGCTACCGACACTGAGGTTGATGACAACTGCCGTTGTTGGCCAGTGCGTGTTGTGGCTGTTCGAATAGCTTTTCACACTTACCTCGTTAAAGGCCCATGAGCTGCAACTCTGTGAAATTTGTCCAGCTACAAGGTATCTCAGATAGTCATTGCAATCTGCAAATTGAATGAAATAGTCATTAACTATGCCTCAACAACGTTTGCTTGTGGCAGAATAGGCAAGAAATTGAACAGATTTTTTTTCATTATAAATTTCCCGCCATTTTCAAAATCTTGCCATGTTATGTTAAAAACAGAGAATTTTTTGTAAAGTGGAGTGATTCTTTTTCCCGTCCTTTCAGTGGTGTGCACCATGTTGTATTTGTAGTAAAGATTCAAATGTGTACATGCACCATTTATGTTGATTATCATGTAGTTGTATGGCGGTGGCCATATTTGGGTGCGGCACCCGTTTTTTATTTATCTCACTGAAACCTCCCAATGCAGTTTCACTCAGTGGATAATTATTACTTGAGTAAACATCTCTGAGTAAGAACATTTCTATGAACTGATTTTCATCTAAATATAAAATCATGAAAATAATGCCAAAAGTTGCAGCTCATGTGCCTTTAACATGGCAACTGACGTACATAATATACCTCGTGTTAAACCCAGCACCATCTAGGAGTTTGCAAGCGTACTAAGTTCTGTTTCACCTATGCATCAACGAAGCGAGTCATGTTGTAAACAATGTAGTACTGCACATTGCAGCGTATCGGACCGAGACAGCTGGGCGCAAGCCACACAGAGCAGACGATAAATGCATGCGGGAAGAGGACTCGAAATAATTGATAACTCTTACAGTAAGGCATTATTATGGACATTGTGCACCATTATCAAGATTTATCGTTTAATGTATTGAATGGTTCACCCCATATTGCCCCCTTTTTAAATATCCACTCCTTTATTTGTTTACGAACAAAACTTTGTATAGTTATGCTTGCTGTGGAGCCACAATGCTAGATAATCAGATACATTTATCAGGGGTATGACGTCACAAAATTCACTGGTATGACAAAGCTATAATATAATATCTAACAGTGTTTATCATACATCCATATTTCAGATAGTATGATTCCTATTTTTAAGACATTCTGTTTTCTCAGTCCTGGTTTAGTTTTCTCTGTTGTTTGTCATAAATGATGATGATGGCAGACTGCAGCTTGTTCTGTGTAACAATTGCATGTTCTTTCAGAACATTCCACTCACAAAACATGCTAAATGCCAATATCACTTTGTCGAACACAGCCTGTAATATTATTTTTATTGGTGACCTGTGAAAGGGACAGTAACTGCTATTTTGATGATATTTTTCAGAATCTATATATATTTTTTTGTAAACAGTTTACCGCCTAAAATAAGTATTTGGCTTGTCAAGAGTTAGTGTATTATAGCACGAGTATGCAGTAACGTGTTCTGAAAAGTAGTAACAAGCCAGCGTAATGGACAACACACACTGTAAAAATAATATTAAAATGTTACAGCTAGAAAGCTGTCTCTTTAAATGATTTTCAGTGTTTACCTGTGCTTCCTGATTTACTTTTGCTGCTTCTTTCATGATCAGTGTTTTTTCACGAGGTATGATGGCACAATGTTTCAGTACAACACTATGCTAACCACAGCATGAAACAAAATAATTCATCGCTGTCGTGGATCCTGTGAAGGCCCTGACATAATACCCTGTGATACAGGTCTGTGTCAACAAAATGTATACAGAGCTGCATACACTGCTGCGAGGGCATTGATGCTGTAAACAGTGATCTGTACCACAGGAGTGTGGCAGGCAGGGAACGGGATGGTACCAGTTTCCATTCTTATAGTACCTGTAGTACATGACTATATACGGAACTTTTAATATATGATGGCTGTCTGAAAATTTTGCCTGTCTTGTACCTGGACGCGTACATTACTGTAACAGGTCAGGGCTACAGACACCTGTGGATTTCTTGCTGACACTGATCTTGATCGAAACGAAAGTTGCCGACAGAAATCTTGTATTTCAATCACTTATATACTGACATAATATAGATAGAAGTGGCAGTTGTTATTATTATTATTATTGTTTATAAATGTTCATTGTGGTGGCATATACAGGGTCAGTAACTTTATTAACTTTGATAATTGGGCAGTATTTTTGTTCTCAGCCATCAACTGGGTTCTTGTTCAGCTCCCTATAGCATATTAGTCTAACGATACGATGGAGCACCGTGACCCTTAAAAGCTCTAAAACAATACCAGTTTTCCACTGGTGTCGTGGTGGTCTACCTGTCCAAAATTGTTCCCACCGTATACTCGAAATTTGAAAAAAGTACCAGTACTCTAAAGGATACTTATGAATGCAAGGTGACTCTTTCGAGAGCCATTACCTTTGAAGGCGCTTAAAGTAATAACACAAAATAATGAACAAAGTGTAACAAACATTTAGACTATCATTAGACTGTTAACATTCCCTTGTGCCTTTGTTTTTCTATTATTGGTGTAGACTCTCGCACATGGGAGGGGTGTTCGCAAGCATAGCGCCGAAGGCGCGAGCTTGGAATGTTACTGCCGCAGGCATGACAGAGTGATCGAGGCACGGGGGACTCTTTTGTGCCTCCTGCACTACGTCTGCGGCATTCCCCACTTCCGCATGTGCGAGAGACTATACCAATAATAGAAAAGAAAAGGCACAAGGGAATGTCGACAGTCTAAGGCTTCGTCAGTATACAATTGAAACTGAAATTCGCTTTAACTCAAAAGCCAATAACGAATCATGAATTCCTGAAAACTATTAAGTCGTACGGTTACAGTGCAAATACTGCATGCCATCCATAATAGGACCAAATATTCTACATATATGTAAAAAGAGAAAATAAAAAGGTTCAGAGGTATGTGATATATATATATATATATATATATATATATATATATATATATATATATATATATATATATATATATATATATTAAATACATTTATTTTGGTGACAGAGTGATACTTTTGCCAAAAATGTGACAATGAAATCGACTTGTACCCCAAATGTTTTGAAACATGTTTACAATAGCGAAACAAACCACTGACAAACTGATAGGAGAGTGAAATTAGAGAACGGATTATCTGAATAGAATTAGGCCTATATATTTATTTCATGCTGGAAGATCAGCTCCAGTCACTTTACTAATAAATATTGCAAAACGTTTGACGTTGTCGCTTTTGATGTTCTCGATGATACAACATTTCTGTTGCTGTTGAAACGTAATCGATTAACAGCGGTATGTACACCCGTGTAGTATCCGCTAAATCCTTCCACCTTGTTCTCTGATCGATATACTGACATTCTTCTAACCTTATACAAAAGAAACTCGTACTTCCTGTGTAAACAACAACAGAAGACAACGGTGGGCAGCTGGAACATGGGTTTCGATAACCCTTCGAGTGGAATTGGTGGGCACGTCCTTCCTGACTGATACCATACTATCATATTGGTGGGCACGTCCTTCCTGACTGATACCATACTATCATATTGGACAATGATGCATGAACACACATTTCTTTACGAACACAGGAAGAAAACGAGTGAGAACGGCACTACTGGTATGGAACCTTTTGAGGTTGATACGGCAGTAGAAAACAAGTCGAAGGTGAGAAAAGATTGAGAGAGAGAGAGAGAGAGAGAGAGAGAGAGAGAGAGAGAGAGAGAGAGAGAGAGAGAGAGAGAGAGAGAGAGAGAGAGAGAGAGAGAGAGATATCGCAGTCAAGAAAGGCAAGAGAAAATTGAAAAAAAGATTGAAAGGGCCATTTTTGGACCTATAGCTGCATGGCATCGTTATTGACTTCCTGTATCTAAAATATATATTTATGTGCAAACCGTACGATTAGACGGTAACATATGTGAGTTTTATTTCAAGAGCTAAAGAGAGAATATCGGTGACAAGAAAACCTTGCAGGCGCCACTTGTCTTTTTTAAATCGTTACGCGCCATTTGTGAAGCAAAGCAAATGAGACAGCATTTGCGAAGGGGATCCTTGGTGGTGTACAATGGTATGCACAGGGAAAGACGACTCCAATGATTAATACGACGTGTAAAAGTTTCTTGTGTTGAAGACACGTAATAACGCAAAGGCCTTAGGCTTAATGTATAAGTTAGGCCTATAGGCCATAAGAAAACGTTCATTCGTAACGCAGTGAGTGAGTGGTGCTGTTCTCGTCCGGCCCTTGCTTAGGATTCTTGCAGTGTACGGTTACGTGCAAACTTCGCTAGCCAAGGGTGTTTACTTGGGCAGGGACACTCCCTCGTTGGTTAGGGAGCCCATATGCTACGGCGACCTAACAACCATGAAGCCGTGCCGACCGGACGTTGGTTACGCGTAGACTTCACGTCTACTTATTACATTCTTATCCTGGCCGTTAACTGAGTATATGCCTTGCATATCTCCACGTTATTCGCCTCACACTCCGTCAGAACTGCATCTGCCCCTCATCGTGCGGAACGCCGGAAGATTTTATTCGGCCACGGGACTATCTAACAGAGGTCTAGAAACGGACCCCTCCTTCTGTAGAAAGAGAGAAAACACTCAGTTCGGATGGTACACAATGTTGTACACAAATTACGAGTTCAGAAAAGTCTAAAAATGTATATGGTTACTGCATACTGAAGCGTGGTTCTTTATTTTGGGCAACTCATGAATGTATAACGACGAAGATGGAAACAACAATATTCTAAGCTCATTCATTTCTTAAAGTGGGAAAAATCAATTAAATCAATACAGTGCGTGCAACTTTTCACTTGAAAAAAAATATCAAGCTCATTCTTTTTTCGACGGAATAAGGCGCGTGCATACCGCAACCCTATTTAATGATGTACGCATTCTGATATCAGGTAAACGAATGTATACTACACAGTGTGATATGTAGGCCGGATTACGTGTATGCGAAACAGCTGTCGAAAAAACAAGAAGATTAAACATACCGGGACCCTCTTCTATTATGTATTAGTCGAAAGAAATGTCGATCTCAGTGAGAACAACACCAGGGGGCGTATTGTCACATGTACTTTCAGGTCACATACGACCAAAATAGTTAAACGAAGAAGACATAGTTCTAGAGGCATAAAGAGTAAATTCTTTATGGAGTTATTGTTATCATGGCGAGACCTCATCCATACTATTATAGAAACAGCGAGAAAAAAACAAAAAAAAAACAAAACCGTCCGTATGATCGTTCTTCTATCTGTCACATGCACTTTCCTTTATTCATGTACAGAAGTATCGCGAAGATGATTCCATTTCCGATGACAGTGACGAGAACATAGGACGTGGAAACTGGTCCAAACAGGTGGATTTCTTGCTCTCATGCATTGGGTACGCAGTTGGACTTGGAAACATATGGCGGTTTCCATATCTCTGCTATGCTAATGGTGGAGGTAAGTATACCCCAAGACAATCCTGCCATAGCTCACACACATTTTTGATATCTCTTCATTGTACAATACCTAGTTGAATTGAGATCGTTTCCTATAACTTGTCTGTCGTTGACATGTTCATTTGTATGTTTTATGTACTAACTCGGTCATGTGAAAGAACTCTCTTTCGTAAACTTAAATATCAAACAACGCCGGACTCGTTTGGTCATTGGATTTGTTTTAACGTCATTTTTATAGACTGATTTATTTTCCTTACAGGAGCGTTTTTAATTCCATATACAATCATGTTATTCCTCGCTGGGATTCCATTGTTTTTCATGGAGTTGGCTTTTGGTCAGTTTGCCAGCGAAGGTCCGACTACAGTATGGCAAATATGTCCGCTATTTAAAGGTGAGATGTGTAAAATGTCATTTTTGCGGTTAATATAGTCACTCATGATTTATCCGAAGAGCTTTTCAGAGAATCTATTCACTTCAATTCATCTTGATGTTGCCATCCGATCGGTGTTTGGTAAAAGACACATTCAGAAGACAGCAGATCCACACAGAGTACTCCCATTTTAGTCTATAGAATAATAAATCTTTCGATACAAGTCAACAGAAAAATCCCGATGAAGACAATAATAAAAAACCTAAAATCACCAGTTCACTTTTTATTAAACTCTTTGAAATCTGTCAAAGAGCTGGCAAACCGAACGATCTCGAGAATATGTAAAAACGGTGCTTTTGACAAACTTGAATTTTGGCAGGATGATTGTGAAAGATATTCGCGATACCCTCCAGCTATGAGTTGAAAAGTTTCCCCTCCCATCCACAAGTTTTCTTCTCTCCCAACTCTCCATAGGGAAATTCCCTTATAAACAGAGAAAATCTCCCCTCTTCCCCTGCCGCCACATGACTATTACCATGGGCAAATCACTGCAAACGACGGGATCATACCCCTTACCCGCCTTCCTAGCATTGTTCTATCAAGTCAAGCTGAATTCCAAGTCCAGTTACGCTGCTGATTTTGCCTTCCCCGTTTTCAACGCGCGGATACAGAGACGAGACGAAACAAGAGATGAAACAAAATAGTTAACTGCTTGCCAAAAAACTCCGCAAGTAATTAGTTTTGTTTGTAACGTTCCAATTTTCACGATTTGGTTTGGTTATATTAGTTGCATTAAATTGTACCTCTGTCTGATTCAATGCTTGCAGGTGTTGGATATTCAATGGTTGTGATATCTTGTATTGTCACTATTTACTACAATGTCATCATCTGCTACTCTGTCTACTACATGTTTGCCTCTTTTGCGGACGTTTTGCCGTGGGTTGGATGCCACAACACGTGGAATACCGAGGATTGTGGATACCCGCCTGTGCCAAATGGAACCGTCCTTAACGGGCAATGGATACCGCAGGATATCCTCGACACCATGAATGTGACCTTGAACGAAACCGTGAAGAGGCAAACCCCCAGTGAGGAATTTTTTACGTACGTAGCTAACTATCTTACTACTGTTGTCATGAATTTTAGTACTGTCTTTCCTGTGAAAGTATTGGTATTAAACAATTAATATAGGTATTGATATTTAAGGAATTCGGCCA
Source organism: Ptychodera flava (assembly GCF_041260155.1). Lineage (NCBI taxonomy): Eukaryota > Metazoa > Hemichordata > Enteropneusta > Ptychoderidae > Ptychodera > Ptychodera flava. Next base: position 43,598,085 of record NC_091931.1, on the reverse strand, counting down.
CTTGTGTCCATGGTAACCACTCAGGTTTTCCATTTCTGTGGTGACGAAAAAACGATTAAATTGCCAATAGCTATTAATGACGTCCTGTACTTTACAGACACACACACATCATATATATATATATATATATATATATATATATATATATATATATATGTAACTTGCAAAGTTTGATATGTGTTTATCTGTAACACTTGTTCACGTGTATGAATATTTTTTGCATTAATTCACTTGTTCGTCAAAACGATAGAAGCATTTATAATATGTCGTTCATGATACTGATCAATAAACTCTCGGTGATAATGGTTTGGTTTTTTTTTTTGATATGTCAGATACGAAGTTTTACGTCTCAGCGACGGTCTTGACGATCTTGGACCAGTAAGATGGCAGATTGCTCTGTCTCTCCTTTTCGCTTGGACTGTGGTGTTTCTCTGTCTTTTGAAAGGTGTCAAATCCTCCGGCAAGGTTTGTTGGATCTCTGTATTGGAATATTAACAAAAGACCCGAGCGCCCCTCAGGGTGTGGACCGGACATAAATAAACTGAGTAGGGAGTCCCGTTGGAGGGTTGCAAATTTTATACACAGGGGCATGTTTTACAAGGCCATTGTTTTCTGAGCTCAAGTTTGTGAACGGGCGAATATTACCATGCCAGTGTTGTATGGCATAGTAGTTCTACAGGGAAAGTGTCTTGATGGCAGTTAGAATTTGAAGTTGCCCTACGCCTCTTGCGACACCTTGGTCGGCCTAGGGGTGGGTATGGCAACTTTGACAAGCTTATATTGCTAAATGGATGTTGTTTAAGACCAGTCAGATTATGAATTGAATGATTTCTCTTAAACATGCGTACATATGCAGACATTTAGACTATCACACTTCACGGTAAAACATTCTGAATTGAACACAATAATCTTTCCGTTTTCGTCTCTCTATAGGTGGTCTACTTCACCGCGACTTTTCCATACCTCGTTCTGATCATCTTGTTCATCCGAGGTGTCACGCTACCTGGTGCCGGCGAAGGAATAAAATTCTACATGAAACCAAAGTGGACGACTCTGAAGAACGCCAGGGTATGGAAGGACGCCGCCTCGCAGATATTCTATTCGCTCGGACCTGCCTGGGGAGGACTGCTGACCATGGCCAGTTATAACAAGTTCCATAACAACTGTTTCAGGTAATACGTGCAGCTCGTCACGACAATACAATTGGCTTCATTATTTACACTCCTGTTGGACAAATATACTTTATTGGGATCTTAAAATAAATAACGAGATACAGCAAGATGACCATAAACAAAACTGAGAGAGAGCCATAGACAATTTTTGCAGCCATGAATAGTTCACATTTGCATCGAGGTAGCTTTTGCATGCCTTCAGGATATATCTTCATCCATCAGCCGCGGTCATTTGTGTGTGCCTATGCCAGCCCGGATATTAATTGTGACGGTACACGTGGCGAAGTATAGAATGCCGCAATAAAGTGTGTTTTAAGCAATGCGAATTTTCCTATTCAGCTGGCGTCCTTGATAATTTTCTTCTTCTTCAGACATCGTTACGCCTTTCGTGGCATCGTGTTAACTTTACAGCGTACATTTATTGTAATATATATATATATATATATATATATATATATATATATATATATATATATATATATATATATATATGAATGATATGATATATCTTGTTTTTGTTGTGTAGAGACGCTTTGATGATCCCATTGATCAACTGTAGCACAAGTGTGTTTGCGGGCTTTGTGGTGTTCTCAGTGATCGGTTTCATGGCTCACGAGTTAAACACACCAGTCGACAAAGTTGTTGAGCAAGGTAAGCGTATAATCTACTTTAGTAAATTAGACAACGGACATCAAGGAAGTGTGTTGATTCACACCAGTTTGTAAACAATTCCATGTACATGCCTGAGATCAACGTGCACACAGATGGTATGAAAGCAGGGGATGGACATGCGCAATCCACTTCAATGCCATTGAGCCTCGACTTCGTCCTTAGGACTTCGGCCGAAAGACGGACTCGAGGTCCTAGACTAGATTGAGATCTAAGATTCCCATTTTACCTTTCAATTCCCAGGAGCGGGTCTTCTCTTCGTTGTGTATCCTGAAGTGGTTTCCCGACTTCCGGTCTCACAGATCTGGTCAATTCTGTTTTTCTTCATGGTATTCACACTTGGCCTTGACACTCAGGTATGAAATATTCGTGTAGGTCTTGGAAGCCTTGAGCCTAGTAGTTGCTTACCTCAAACCTAAATACACTCATGCACACGTTCTGTGTGTGTATGTGTCTCTCTGTGTGTATGTATGTATGTGTGTATTTATGTTTGAATGTGCATGTGTGTGAATGTTTGTTTGTTTGTGAAATTTACATACATATACGCCCAGAAAAAAACACGGTTCAAAGAGGAATCCGTCATGGCATGAAAACTCAGCTACATCGGATCGTCTCTATATTGCAATATTTGATACAATATAAACAAATTATTACAATGTTACATTATTCTAATATTTATTGGAGAGCAAAGTGGTTGTTATCGACACATTTTTTTTCAATGGTCCCAATCCTTTCCAATTAACAGTTCACCATGGTGGAAACAGTGATCAGCTCCTTAATGGATGAGTTTCCATCACTTCGTCGAAGGAAGAGTGTCTGGGTCTTTATCATCTGCTTGGTCCTGTTTCTTCTTGGCTTACCCATGGTCACAGAGGTGAGCTGTATGCTCAATGTCAAACTTTTAAATGTGAATGAAAATGTTATGAGGACTTGAAAGCATCGCTAGGGTCATTAGCCTGAGTACATGAGGGGGTGTCTAGAAATCTGCTGTGATGGCAAGTTAATGTTATTTTGCTATGCTGGACCATCCCTTGCTGGGTTACCTTTTGGCGATGCCACCCTTGCCAAGAGAAGGTAAAAAGCATTGCTGATTGTGAATTTTAGATCTAGAGTTGAGGTTTATGTTATCGAAATAACGAAATCATTTAGAGAGAAAGAACAAGGAAACATATTGGTATCGGAAACAGAGATACTTTTAACTTTTGTTTTCAAACTAACAAGATATAGCCAACGTCGACATGTTGTGTTGGTATATATATATATATATATATATATATATATATATATATATATATATATATATATGTGTGTGTGTGTGTGTGTGTGTGTGTGTGTGTGTGAGAGAGATCATTTTATCAATCAGAGATTATCGATCCTCTTCCCGATTGGTACATATTATCACTCATTCAAATCCGTTATTGATTTCCTTTCAGGGTGGAATGTATCTTCTGCAAATTATGGACTGGTACAGCGCCGGCATCTCTCTGATGTTGGTCTCTGTTTTTGAATGCATTGTAATCATGGGGATCTACGGTTAGTTTTCAAATGTCCGTCCACTGTCAGTGGACTGTGTATGAAAAAGGACTCGACCAAATTATTTCGTTGATTGAAGGGGCGGTACTTTGACAAAATGTGGCAATTAGAAAAATTGCTGAATGTCTGTAAGAAGTGAATGTTTGAGCTGCGATGAATACTCGCTTTGCAAATTTGCAAAACGAAATGCAGGATTGGAAACGAGATTTACGGGAACAATTGCAGTTCAATCTAATACATCAGTCTGCAAGTGTACATGTACATCCTGTCACTCCAAGGTTCGGGTCTTTTCACCAACAGAAAACATATTCGATTACTAAATCATTATTTCTTCACTGAATGTTCTTTGTAACAAAAAATGCTCGTGTCGGTCTTCCAAATCTCTGACAGTTCTCCAAAGTGTATGACGACAAATTTAATACAAACATGAGAAACACTGGCGGTAAGATTAGGATCTATAATTTGACCGGCCTATGCTGGAGGTAACATAACTTAACACCATGATGCCTGGACTGAGATATTTCTTGTGCTTGGATTATCTCAGGAGGCAAGACAGCTGATTCGAGAAGACCCTAATCAAGGTGTTGCATGCTAAAGAACCTGTGACTACAACAGTTTTGTGCATCAAGCTTGGCAGAACCTATCAGCCACACTTGGAATGACATTTATTAGTGTTTTATGTTTTTGTTTTTTCGAACCGATATCGTGTATTACCTACTTTTATCAACTTTCAGGCGTTGGTAGATTCTGGAAAGACATTGAAATGATGTTAGGCTTCCGACCGATTCTGTGGCCATATTTTACGGTCTGTTGGTGTTTCTTCACACCTGCCATTATATTGGTAAGCCTCTTTGATCAAGTTTGGTTTTCTTAAATACATTGATTTGATTCTAGCGCAATACATGCAATATTCGTTGATCATTCGTCTAATGGTAGAATGTAACTCGAGGGCAGATATTCGGACTCTCAAACTTTTGCAATACGTTTTCGGTCAACCGCTTGTAGGGGCTCATTTTGAAGCTCATGGAATAATCAAAGTTTTCACCGGCTCATTGTGAAAATACATTTCCCCATAGAATTTAAACCAGGAATGACGGTCATTTTGAATTTCAAGAGTCAGTAAATATTGAGTAATTTCTTTCTTTTCAAATTTTGCGCCGGATTTTTATTCTTGATTTCGACAGGGAATGTTTCGAGGTTCCTATCGAAAGTTTGAGCAAAGTTTAAATCTTGCAATTTCTAGGTGCGACATGAAATGCCCTTTCTCTAATGAGCATGAAAACGATCAACTCATGAGACTGGCATATTACTAGGAGTACAACAGGATGCACTTACAACTGTGACTGTCTCAGCTTCATATGCTTTGCCATATTGAGAAACATGCACTTCAATGGTCATTACATCGCAGAAATGATATATTTTACTTAACTTCATGAAGAGTGACAGATTCTGATAAAAGGTACAGGTGCAGCTGATATTTCGATTTTGATGTTTCTGAGACCTCAACTTACTCTTTTGCCCACAGTTCATCATCATATTTGGCTTGGTTGACTACACTCCAGTGTATTATGGGTCGTACACCTACCCGGAATGGGGTGAAATCATTGGTTGGTTGACAGCAGCTGCCTCCATCGCCATGATACCATTGTTCATGATTGTGCAATACTGCTTTGTTGCCAAGGGTGACAACTTTTTGGAGGTAAGTCAGGGTTAGAGAGCTCTAGTACTCGTCAAGTTGTGAGTTTGATAGCTTTTACAGGTAAGCGCATAATCTTCAGTGCTAAACGGCCCCTCGACAATAGAATTGTAAAACCAAACATTGCTTATTAACGAACTGGCAACAAGTGAATCGAGGGCGCTTTGCAACCCAATAAACCCTTCACGATGTCTATGAATACACCTAGTGAAGTGTATTCTGAACAGGAAGTCTGCGGTTTAAAAGGAAATACTGTTATTGTTGATCACTTAAGGTAGAATGCACCTCGGGGACAGATATTCGGGTTGTCAAATTTTTACAATTCTTTTCAAATTTACCTCTTCTGGGGGTTCATTTTAAAGCTCTGGGTAGAAGAAAAATTTTCACCGTATTTTTCGAAAATCGAAAAATGTATTTTTCTTCATGGAGTTAACACAGGGATTGCGGCCACTTTGAATTTCAAATACCAGTAAATCTTGAATAATTTGTTTCCCTAGTACCAAAATTTGCACTGTGAACCCCGAATTCTATTCAATATAATTTTGAAAGGGTATGGTGGGAAGATTCCTTGAGAAAACTTTTAGCAAAAGTTTACGTCTTTCACTGTCGAGGCGCATACTACCTTAAAGTCACTTTTACCATGGATGAACGATCTGAATAGAATATCAATCCGTAAAGTCTACTGTTGTTATCTTTTCATCTAAAGTTGAGTCATGGAACTGTGACAATAGTCGAATGAGTTGAAAGGTTAAAAGAGTGGGATATTTTGAAAAAAGTACACATGGTCCGTCTACTCACAAAATAGAATGTCAAGTCTTGGACCATGAGAAAAAAGTTTGATGTGATTTCTTTAAAGGTATACTGTCACCGGTTCCAATTTTGCCAAAGTTACCATGGAAAGAGAAAATCTGACCAATCACAAATTTTTTTTCACTTGTCTCCATTATATATTTAAAAACGGCGCCCTCATATGGCCATTTTGAATACCAAGGAACGCCCCTTTGACCATATATGGGCATATTTAGATTACAGGTGACTGTACAAATCCCTCCATGAGAACACTGTGAATCCTCTCTTGATCCTTCGACAGTTACATTCCATTTACCATCCTATTACTTCAATCACGATGGTAAATATTTTGTTAAGTGTTTTGTTTCCTTCCACAGAAAATGAAGTTCTTGTTGTCACCAACCGCTAAGTGGGGCCCAGCGCTGCCAAAACATCGCACTGGTATCTATGCCTTGAAATCGATGAGTTACTCTGAGAAAGATACGATCCCAGCATCAAGTGCTCTATGATATCGTGTTTGGAGAAATTATAAAATCTTGTTATCACTGGCAATAAAGGCATTTGTAAAAGTTTAGAAATTATTTCTGATATTTTATTGTTCTTTTGTACTTTTACGCGTAGATTATTAGTCACCTTGTTACATTCAGTGTTATTCAGAAATATGTTACACTCTTGTGGTAGTATTTTAAAGTCCTTCAGTAACATAATTACTTGTCATGACACCGTCTTATTTATTACCAGATTACTTTTGTCAAATTTTGTTCATTAAACATTTATAATAGCGATACTCTACTTCACGTGTCTCCATTATTTAGTAATCTCTGTATATTTTCGTTCGCTGTCTCTTCAAAACTTTTTTGAGGCCGAATATCTGCAATTTAAACCCCATATCCACAGAGCTGCTAGTACGGTTAGCTGAGTAACGAAATATGAGGTTTAATACATTAAAAACACGACAGTGTCTGATATCTAAATACATCGCTTAATTACATTTTTTTTTAAAGTCAGTGTATGGGAGTATTTACTTTCACGAGGAACACAATAGATAATATGGAAGCATTTTTTTGCAGATGAAATTTAGAAAGTTGAAAACAATAGACGCTGTGTATGAGGGTCGTAATTAGAAAATATTGCATGTCGTGACATGCGAAAAGTACTTGTAAACTGAGCAATGCATATTCTGTTAATTGAAAGCAAATCGATAAGGCAGCATGTATCTCGAGGTCAGACGAAAATATACAACACTGAAGAAACGTCTCTGTTAGCTTATGCCCATGGTCTGAACTCGCCCGGTCCACTTTATGATTCTATTATTGCAATAAGGAAGTCCGTGGTTCAGCCTGTAACAAACATGTATCAATGTTTATGTGTTAAGGTAGCATGCACTTCCATTTTTTAACGAAATCAGCTTTTTTCGACTAAAACAGAAAATGTGAATTTCCCGGGTTACCACCTGATATATTAAAAGTGCGTCACGGGCGCGAAAATTACCACAAGAACGAAATTACTCGCTAGGTAAACCATAAACAGTCCTCCCGCCACCGTGTCCTATTAGATTGGTGGTCACTATAAGACAAAGCGACCGTCGTTCAACTCATTCAGCAGGAGTAGCAAATAAAGAGAAAGTAATGAGCGAATGCATACATTATTTTGTTATCTTGTCAACCATTGCAAGAAGTCAATGATTTCTCATTTAATTTTACCCGCTACACATTTTAGGTCCGCACATGTGACAATCTAGAGTCTTACTACGATGGACAAAGCAAACTAACTACACAGAAATTTCAGTCACGACAGTCCCACTGTAAACAGAAGATTGCAGTTCGGGTCAGCGTCAGTGTGCGAAATTAAGAGAAAATAGCTTCAGGTCATAATGGCCTGCACCAAGCCAAAGCTTCAAGTCCTTACAGAAAACTGCCGGTCCTCAATAAATGCAGTTGTTAACGACCATTAAAGTCAACTTCTCCACCAATACTATGCTTTTGAATGTTGTTATATTTAATTTTTCGTGTCCTTTTATCAATAGAGTCAGTAAGTATTCACTCAAAAGGACTATTGTTAACATAGATTGCAGAATAGTGTAGGCTAATGATCATGAATCATTCATCTGCATGATCTGGAATCTGAAAAAGATGACAGCCCTCATCTTCCTCATTGTCATGCGCACAAATTTATCAATGTTTTCCACCATAGGGGGAGGGGGGACTATGGGACTAACAGAAGAATTTGACAGTTTTTCTAGCCATGGAAATCCCCCACTCTCGGACTATACAAAAATGTAAAATGATGTCACACACCCAGGGGCCGGGAAATACTAGCTCATGCACTGGCTACATGTGGCTGATGAAAGCGAGAAAGTTTGTCTCTCATGACTTTCCATGGGGAATGGTGTTATCTACATTGCTGTGTACAAATGTACACTACACCAGGGCATGTGATATTGTGATTAGAAAATGGTTGGCAAGCTGAAAATCGATCACTTCTGAAATTAGCTAACGCGAGTGGTAGAAGAGTGAGTGAATAACTTAGTACCTTGAAAACAGTCATAAGTGTATGAATATTTTTTTATACAAACATTGATTACTACGTCTTTTTTAAACAGAAGGGAGAAAATACTTGGTATGTATTTTGATATGACGTATGGATTACTGTCAACATTTTTCAAAAAATAAATATGCTAAAATGTGGCCCCTGTTGCATTCATGAAGACACAGGTGAAGTTATACTTTTAATTAAACGGACAAGTATCGTAACTTTTTCTCGATTATAGAAATTGCAGACAACATGGATGGCAAACGCCACTCGCAGAAATGAATGTATATTTTTTGATCGAAAAGTTTTGCCTGAGCGATTGCTGGGTGTCATCGCCCTTTGAAAGCTTAGAGTTATTAAAAGTTTGACAGATACACGATACTGCTGAAAACTATCGACCGATCAGATAATGATACCGTAAAATCTTAAAAGACGTATTTTTTGCGACATTTAGGCCTACAGCCCAGGATGAACGTGAGTTTTGCATGCCTGTCGTAAAACGGTACCGGTATACATCGAAACAATTTGAAGGCCTACTCTCGGCCTCAGAGAGTATACACGACGGATCGTGCAACTCGACAAAACTGTTATGATAAGACAGCTCTGTTTTATAAAATGTACACTTATTATCACGTCGATAAATCGTAACAGTTGGCCTTGTGAACTTTGGTTAAAGACCAACGGGCAAGCAAGATGTTCTAGCGGTCCACAAACAAACGCAGCGAAACGTGAACTTGATTGTCGACTGCAAGTAGCACAATTGGGCTGTCGCGTAACATCTAGTCCTTGTATCGGGCGTAGTTCAAAACCATAGAGGTAAAAAAATACCTCCATGTTCAAAACCAAATATGATTAGTCAACAGCACTGTTCTCTTAGTAGGTTTTTGTCTTAAACTCTTCTATGAACCGTTTATGTTTTGAACGCTTCAATGGAAAATCAAACAAAGCAAAGAAAACGGAGTCAGTTTGATAAAACGAAGGGCTGTGTTATGTACATTTGTTACATGTAAATTTTGAACAGTTAAAGTGTGGAACTAGTGAAGTGATAATGGGTGTTGTTGTCATATGACACAGATATGCTAACATTACCAGGGTTACACTCACTAGACGAGTATTATTATAATATTGTATCGCATTGTTGCACAAAAATCAATTCATTCTATTGCTAGAATCTGCATGCACGGACGTAATTCATACTGATCTGAATGTAATCAGCTGCACCATGCTATGCGCGTCGATCGGAGGGATTAGACTCTTCGTAAATGCAAAAAAGTCGCAAGACAAAAAATTACTATGTTGCGACATTGTCAACCCCCACCCCTCTCCGTCTGGCGTACCATAGAGATCGAATTCCCCACTACCAGGACTCGAAGTGCGATCAATATCCCCTGTTGCCCCGCACTCCCACGGTGCAAAACATTGATAGGTGCATGGCATTCAAGTCTGAATCACTTGATTCAGAGTCAGTCATCATCTTCATCTGTTACAGGTCTTGACGGAGAAATTTTCATCATTTATTCCAAATTTTAGTGGGTCATAAGGACCGACATGTTGCTAAAAACTTTCGGCCCGACGAGAAATCTGTCGGTCTCGGACCGTCGGACCGACGTTAATTTCGCACATTTAGGGTCCATCTTTAACGAGGCAGCTAAAACGAGTTCCGAGTCTACCGAACTGATATGTTCTAATTTGGCTAAAATGTCTGACGTGTATCTCTTTTATAGGTATCTACCGAAATCTAACTCTAGAATGTCGATCCATTTTAAAACGTGTCCACAGTGTGATTCGTTTGCTTCTTCAAATTCAAATTCCAAAAATGTAAAAAATGTTGACCTCGCTGTGTGTATCACCCCTATTTGTAACAATCAAGCCTATTTGTAACAAAACTTAATTTTCAAAAAAGCTTTGCCGTATTTGTTGAAATATTAATAAAATATGCATATTTGTATGTTTGGGGGCAATTTTCGTTTTTTTTTTCATTGTCAAAACTCATTTTTCCGAAACTGCTTTTGTTACAAATTGGGTTGATTGTTACAAATAGGGTTGACATGTCAACCCTATTTGTAAGAAAACCTAATTTTCAAAAAAACTTGGCCGTAATTGATGAAATCTTGATGAAATATACATATTAGTATGTTTTGGGGCAATTCTTATTTTTTCCTTGTCGAAACTCATTTTTTCCGAAAATGCTCATTAGATTAACTTTCGTTGTGCAGGTTGCCTAGTATAAGAGGCCTACTCGTTAGTATCGAGTTGTACAGATACATGTCAAAGGTTTGTTTTGGGGCAATTTTCACCAATTTCGGTCAAAAATGTTAAAAATCTTGTTTTCTGACCGAAATCATACTAAACCTATATGGTGTTAACTTTTGTTACAAATAGGGTTGATTGTTACAAATAGGGTTGACACGTCAACCCTATTTGTAACAAAATTTAACCCCATATAGGTTTAGTAAGATTTCAGTCAGAAAACAAGATTTTAATCATTTTTGACCGAAATTGGTGAAAATTGCCACGAAACAAACTTTTGGCATGTATCTGCACGACTTGATTATATCTTACGAGTAGGCCTTTTATCCCTAGGAACCTGCGCAACGAAATTTAATCTAACGAGCATTTTCGGGAAAAAAATGAGTTTCGACATGGAAAAAAACAGAAAATTGCCCCAAACATATAAATATGTATATTTCATCAAGATTTCATCAAATACGGCCAAGTTTCTTTGAAAATTAGGTTTTGTTACAAATAGGGTTGATTGTTACAAATAGGGTTGACATGTCACCCCTATTTGTAACAATCAACCCAATTTGTAACAAAAGCAGTTTCGGAAAAATGAGTTTTGACAAGGAAAAAAAAAGAAAATTGCCCTCAAACATACAAATATGCATATTTTATTAATATTTCAACATATACGGCAAAGTTTTTTTTGAAAATTAAGTTTTGTTACAAATAGGGTTGATTGTTACAAATAGGGGTGATACACTGTGCAGACCGAAAACATATACATTTTATACATAATACTTACATGCTTAAAATGTTCAATTTGCTATTCATTTTTCATTGTTCACAATGTCAGACTTTAAAATCAAAACGTGCGGATCTAAAATTAGACTGGAAGATCCGTCGCTCGAGGGCGCTCTCAAACCCAACCCCCCCCCCAACCCCCCGCCTCGTAGAGGAGGGGAGCGTAGGGAGCGTCCTCGAGCGACGGATCTTTCAGTCTAATCTAGAATGTGCTGTGTTGATCGAAAGTGTAAAAAGTCTGCCGTATTTCAAATGTCAAATGTACAGCGTATTTTAGGTCTTCTACCAATGTCGATCTAATATGATGTTACGTGCAGAGAAAACGAACAAAAGGGTGAACTCAGCAGTTAACGTTTAAACAAAATTTATTACGAAAATAAAACTAATTGCTAAGTCAGGGATAGAGTACAAGCTTTAAAAGTGTACAGACTACTTATCTCAGCTGGGACGGCAAAGCTCCAGTCTCAGAGTTGTAACAGTCAGTCGGATGAATGAACAGTCCTTTGGTTTGCAGGCTTGAAGCTACACAAAGTCCACAGTATAAATCCAGCGTTGACAGTGAAGGTCTTGAAAAGTCTTGAGAATGACTACTGCTGGAGTTTAGTAACACACAAGAGACACGATCCCAAAAGTCTGACTGGAAGCTGAGCACGTCCCTTTTATAAAGGCATGTAAGAACAATCTAGAACTTTTATTGACATGCTAATTACTGTTCTAAAATTATCTCCCTTACACAACTAATCAACTTTCCAGAACATTCCAAACATGACTAATTGATTCAAGGTTGTGAGGTCATCAAGGGCAGTGACCTTGGGAATGTTCTAGACTAATTGAACTCAGGTCATGATGAGTGTGGGGGAAATGACCTACATAACACACCCCCCTCTTCAAAAAAAGAAAATTTTTCAAAGAAAAATCTTTCTTTTACAAATGTAATCTTGAAAAAGATTTAAGTACTCAAAATTTGTTTACTCTAAAGTAAAATTTCTTGAAAGTGAACAACAATAAAATTTCTTGAAAGTGAACAACAATAATTTCTAAATACGAGAGAGACAGTCTGCAATTAAATTGTCTCTGCCTTTGATATGTCTAATGTCAAGATTAAACTCCTGTAACATTAAACTCCATCTTAGCAATCTCTGATTTTTGCCTTTAAATTTCTGCAGAAAAACAAGAGGGTTGTGATCAATATAAACCACTATTGGCTGATTTGAAGAAGTAACATAAACTTCAAAATGCTGTAAAGCTAATATCAAAGATAAACACTCTTTTTCAATTGTAGAGTAGTTTCTCTGGGATTTGTTAAATTTGCGTGAAAAATAGCAAACAGGATGATCTATACCATGACTATCCTCTTGCAATAAAACAGCACCAGCAGCCGTATCACTAGCATCCACAGCTAATTTGAATGGCAAAGTGAAATCTGGTGCAGACAACACTGGAGCACTTTGCAGTATGGCTTTAAGTGTATCAAATGCCTGTTGGCATTGCTCTGACCAAACAAACTTTACTTTCTTTTTAAGTAAGTTAGTCAAAGGCTCAGTAATTGTGGAGAAATTTGGACAGAATTTTCTGTAGTAACCAGCCATACCGAGAAAGCGCATCAGTTGTCGTTTGCAGTTTGGTATGGGAAAACTTGAAATGGCACTGATTTTGGCATCAACAGGTTTTACCTCACCCTGTCCTACAGTATGTCCGAGGTAAGTTACCCTCGCCCAACCAAACTCAGATTTGGCAAGGTTGACAGTCAACATTGCTTTACTCAGTCTCTCAAAGAACTTCCGCATGAGCTTGATGTGTTCCTCCCAGGTGTCACTATACAGGACGACGTCGTCAACGTAAGCTGCACACCTCCTAGCCCGGATATGACGTCGTTGATCATCCGTTGGAACGTTGCCGGAGAGTTCTTCATTCCGAATGGCATCACCTTGTACTGAAACAATCCGTCTGGTGTAACAAAGGCGGATATTTCACGAGCACGATCCGTCAGAGGGACTTGCCAAAATCCCTTCAGTAGGTCAAATTTTGTCACATACTTGGCTTTTCCCACTCGGTCGATGCAGTCATCAATCCTCGGGATTGGGAAAGTGTCTGTCTTTGTAAAGTGTTGACCTTCCTAAAGTCCGTGCACATACGATAACTGTGGTCTGATTTGGGAACAAGTATGCACGGCGAACTCCAGTTACTTTTACTGGGTTCAATAAAGTCATTGTCCAGCAGGTATTTGACTTCTTCCTGGAGATATTTCGCTTTTGTTGGATTCAGTCTGTATGGATGTTGTTTTAACAGGCTTACTGTCCCCAACATCAACGTCGTGATAGATGACGTTCGTCCTCGTTGGAACATCTTGAAACAGGTGTTTATATTCGTGGAGCAGTTCTTTCACCTGTTGTTGTTGTCCTGGCTGGAGGTGTGCCAACTTTGTAGACTCCAGCTTCTCCAGGATTTCTGAGTTCTGAAGCTTGACCGAGCCCAGCTTTGAGTTTAGAGTATTTTCACTCAAGTCAGTTTCAGTATCACTATCTTCATAATGGCTTGAACTGACTGCACTGACAGGCTGAGTTATAGTAGGATTATCCCTATCCAAATATGGCTTAAGCATATTTATGTGACATAGCTGTTTTTGTTTTCGCCTGTCAGGTGTTATTATGATGTAATTTAAATCACTCAATTTCTTATCAATTAGGTATGGCCCAAAGTAACGAGCATGGAGTGGTTTGCCAGGAATTGGAAGTAGAACAAGAACTTTTTGACCTGGTTCAAACTTCCGTTTTGAGGTGTTTTTATCATATTTGGTTTTCATTGACTGCTGAGATGACTCAAGATTTTCTCTGGCTAATTCACATGCTTTAGAGAGTTTCATACGAAAATCTGACACATATTGCAAAATATTCAGACAATCATCATCGTCTGATAGGAATTTCTCTTTAACGAGCTTAAGTGGGCCACGGACTGTATGTCCAAATACAAGCTCAAATGGGCTAAAACCAAGAGACTCTTGAATTGACTCTCTAACAGCAAAGAGCAAAAAATGAATTCCTTCATCCCACTGCTTCTCTGTGTCAAAACAGTAGGTCCTAATCATGTTTTTCAAAGTTTGATGAAATCGCTCAAGAGCACCCTGACTTTCTGGATGATAGGCGGATGACCTATACTGTTTAATGCCTAGCTGATCCATTACTTGTTGAAAAATTCCAGACATAAAGTTGGAGCCTTGATCGGACTGGACACATTTAGGGAGGCCAAATAAAGTGAAAAATTTGACTAAAGCTTTCACTATAGTCTTTGCCTTTATATTTCTCAGTGGTATGGCTTCTGGGAACCGAGTTGATGTACACATAATTGTCAACATGTACTCATTTCCTGATCTTGTTTTTGGTAGGGGCCCAACACAGTCTATTAGTATCCTACTAAATGGTTCTTGAAATGTAGGAATTGGCTGTAAAGGGGCCTTTGGAATGGTCTGATTTGGCTTTCCTACCATTTGACATGTGTGACAAGTTTTACAGAAATGTGCTACATCCTGCCTGAGATTAGGCCAATAAAAGTGACTGAGAATTTTATGATAAGTTTTCCTGACTCCTAAGTGACCAGCCCAGGGGGTTTCATGGGCCAGGCGCAATATTTCAGCACGATAGGGCTTTGGAACCACAATTTGATGTTTTATAGCCCAATCGTCATCAACCAAAACATCTGGAGGTCTCCATTTACGCATGAGAATACCAGATTTTGTATAATAGGAAACAGAGCTATCTGAAGTTTTACCTTCATCATCTACCCTGTCAAACAAAGACAAAATATCTGGGTCTTTGTGTTGTTCTGCAATGAGATTTGATCTAGAAAATGTCTGACTTGGTCAGCAGAAGTTTTACTGGAAGTTTCAAATCCACGAGGGATAACGGAATGATCCGTGTCAAACACCTGACTGAGAAAGGTGTCATTTAAGTCAACATCTGTGACATTATTCTTGAGAGTATTTTGATTCTCGGAAGTTTTCTTTGACATGGCTCGAGTAATTGCACACGAAGGAAATAAATCGGGTATCTCTTGTTCATTGGCTCTGGATCCTGATCTAAACTAGGATTATCAGTCACAAGTGGATTAGTAATGACCTTGTTCCCAGCAAGGTCGTTCCAAGAAGAAGGTGAATCCCTTCAAAAGGCAAAAAAGGCCTAATACCTAAAGCCACAGGTCCAGAAACAAAGTCCGAAGACAAATAGACATTATGGAGAGGAACAGGAATAAAGTCATTGCAATCTACCCCCTTAATAAGAACTTTAGAACCTGAAAATGACTTTTCAGAAAACGGCAGGGTATCTGCCAACAAAGAGACTGGGAAGCCCGGTATCTCTTAAAATTTTGACAGGGGTAGCGGAAGAAAAATCACTAGAAAGTGATATAAAACCATCGTGAATAAATGGTTCGAAAATACCCATAATGCTATCTTGAGAAGAATTGACCTTGACCTCATTAATTGGGGATAAGAGGGGTTTAACCTCAGACAATGTGTTACACACATTATTAGACTCTAATTGAGTTGATGAAGAAATAAAGCCGGTGGGCTTAGATCCACTTTGACCACCTTCACGTTTTCTTTTCAACTTGAAACACTCTGACATTAAATGGCCGTCTTTCTTGCAATAATTACAAGAAAGTGTACCGAACTGTTTGTCAGAAGGAGATTGAGACTTGGGATCTGATGATGTGGGAGTGTTACTTGAACTGTGTGAACTGCTGTCATTTGATTTCCTACTCTCCTTTGAGAAATTCTTGGATGAAAAGGAGGAGTTAAATTTACCTGCATTGTTTCTGTATGAAAAGGACTGGGATGGTTTGCTGAGAAATGAAGATTTGTGGGTCAATGAATAATCATCGGCAAACGTGCAGCAACCTGCAATGTATCTGCCTTTTGTTCATTGATAAACGTCTTGATGTCACTCCGAATGCACCTTTTAAATTCCTCAATCAAAACAAGTTGTCGTAATTTGTCATAATTCTGACTGACCTTTTCCGAAGAACACCAACGATCAAACAGTTGTTCTTTTGTTCGAGCAAATTCAACATAAGTTTGATCCTTCACCTTCTCACAATCCCTAAATTTCTGACGATAAGCTTCAGGCACCAACTCATAGCCCTTGAGAATTAATTCCTTCACAGAATCATAATCTGAAGCCTGCTCTACTGACAACTGAATGTAAATTTCTCTGGCTTTACCCACCAAAGCACTCTGCAAAAGCATAGACCAGGACTCCTTAGGCCAATTCAGACTCTGAGCAATTTTCTCAAAATGGAGGAAATATTTATCAACATCCTTTTCTTGAAAGGGGGAACTAACCTGAAATGCTTAGTGATGTCAAACTTGTCTGAAGGGAAGAATTTTCCTGACTGTCCAAGCTCTAAACGTCTCATTTCTAACTGTAGTCGATGTTCTTCCAATTCTCTCTCCTTTTCTCTCTGTCTTTCTTCCATTTGTAATTCTTTGTCTTTCATTTGTAATTTTTCCTTTTCTAATTCCAATTTCTTAAGCTCCAAATCTGCCTGTATTTCTAATTCTAATTTTTGAGTTCGAAGGAAGACTCAGGCTCATAATCTTTTAAGGCAGACTCTTCAAAATGGCCAGAATTAACTAAATGTTTTGCAATCTTGAACTGAATTTCTCGCTTGCGCATAGATCTTTTGACATCTACTTTAAGGAAATTTGCCAGTGCTATGAGGTTGTCTTTTCTGAGGGAATTAAATGTGTCCTGATCAAGGTCATCCATAAATTCGTCTGGCTTGAATTCCGCCATGATTGAATTTCGCTGAGTTCACAGTATACAGTAGTTTTGAAAAGGCTGTCAAAATGTTGTCAAACGGCTCAAAATATTCGTACTCCCGGACGAGCCCCCAATTTGTTACGTGCAGAGAAACGAACAAAAGGGTGAACTCAGCAGTTAACGTTTAAACAAAATTTATTACGAAAATAAACTAATTGCTAAGTCAGGGATAGAGTACAAGCTTTAAAAGTGTACAGACTACTTATCTCAGCTGGGACGGCAAAGCTCCAGTCTCAGAGTTGTAACAGTCAGTCGGATGAATGAACAGTCCTTTGGTTTGCAGGCTTGAAGCTACACAAAGTCCACAGTATAAATCCAGCGTTGACAGTGAAGGTCTTGAAAGTCTTGAGAATGACTACTGCTGGAGTTTAGTAACACACAAGAGACACGATCCCAAAAGTCTGACTGGAAGCTGAGCACGTCCCTTTTATAAAGGCATGTAAGAACAATCTAGAACTTTTATTGACATGCTAATTACTGTTCTAAAATTATCTCCCTTACACAACTAATCAACTTTCCAGAACATTCCAAACATGACTAATTGAATTCAAGGTTGTGAGGTCATCAAGGCAGTGACCTTGGGAATGTTCTAGACTAATTGAACTCAGGTCATGATGAGTGTGGGGGAAATGACCTACATAACAATGAGATTTGCAGAGCTGAACCTGACTGTAGAGTGCCTAATCTGTCTGAAACGTATGACGTCATGTACATCATGGTCTTTGCATTAGTTTACTATACCCCAGTGTATTATGGGTCGTACACCTACCCGGAATAAAGTTAAGTCATCGGCTGAGAGCGGCTACCTCATTTTGCATGATACCGTTTTTATGATTTTTCCGAACTGCTACGTCGCTTAGGGGAGGGAGATAAGTTGGACAAGAGTAATTATAGCTATTATGATATCATTTATCGGACTACAATTAGATCGTATACTGTACAAACACTGAAAAGAACACTGGAAATACATCAAATTTAGTGCAGTTTGAGTCGGTCAGAAATTTTGAAGACAAGGAGTCCATTACGTATTGGTAAGGTTTTCGTGAAAACGAAGAGAAAAGTTCGTGGACCAAATACTGGAAAGCTGGATACCCGAAACTAAACAAGTAGCAATGAGCAATATTCCCGTCGCGATGTGGGAACGGGTCTAGAAATAAAAGGTCTTAAGCTATTTTGTAATTCTGTCATTTAGTTTTTTGAGTTGTAATGATTTTTTTGCAATTTACAAATGATGTCCATTGGGAGGCATCAAGGCAAAATATTACATTTACCTGACCTAACTAAAGTCATTGGCGAGTTAAACCTCGACTTGCATTATTACATTGTCGAAAACAGTTTGAATGGCCTTGTTGTAGAAAGGAGATAGCTATTTTTAATATTTAAAAAAAATGATTGGAAATATAAAGCAGGTTGCAACATGAAAACAGCTGTAAGCGTGTTGTTAATCATCTCTAAACATTTAGAAATGGTCCTATTTCTTTTCACGTTCACCAGATGAACTTGCGGTACTGGACGGAAATAGAAATGAAGTAGTCCGAAACAGGTATATTTAGTTTGTTCCCTTTATCAAAAGTATAGCACTTCCCAATTTCAGTTTTCAGCATTTTACGTTTTGTCAAATTTCGCGAGATCAAACATGAAAAATATCCATCTTAAATTGTATCTGAACGTGTAAGGCGTCATTGCTTTTTCTATTGATTTTCATAGATGTTTATTCGGATGAAAATCGACTGATTATGTACGCCCTTTTCGATAGACATATTGTGCTTTGGGCCGGAGGCAAATGATACGTACCTATCTGTCATATCTGTCACATTTCAAAATGACCAATCAGGACCATGATTACAGCTAGCTGACAGCGTCAACTAGCTGCTCCACAGTCGACTGCAGTCATCCAATCGTGCTGCAGAGGTGCAATATCCCCAGAAGTCAAGGTAAGAAAATCTATTAGAAAAAATCCACATGTTTGCATGGAATCTTGTCAGAAGATAAGTTATATTGTTTAAGGTACAAAGTATTAAACCATCGCACATTTTCTTATAACCTTTTAAGCAAATGCAATAATTGTATTGTGTTTGACGACAAAAATATGATATTCAAAATACGTAAATTTCCTTTCCAATGTCGATGTCAAATACTGTTATGAATTCCAAGTAAGCTTGTAAATTTCATGCCCTTTAAACTCTTCAAAAATCAAGTTGCTGCAAAATTCAAGTCTTTAGTTTTTGTCAAAAAATATTGTTATGTTCGGGCAAGCTTGAGAAAAGATAAACCTGAATGTCTCTCGCCTTAATTCACTAGATGATCAGTTTGGGCTCTCCATTATGATAATTAAAATGATCAGATGTTTATGTACCAATAGTTCACAGTCACAGGTACAGAGTCGAAAACCGACGTAGTCAGTATGGAACCCGACGATACAGAAGTGGTAGCAAAACTGAAGCCAAAGGTGAGAATTTACAATTTTAATTGCACCATCGTTTTCAAGTGCGACACAATGATTCCTACCCAAGTTGTAATTTAATCAATCGTATCAAATGCAATAATATAAACAAGTCCCCTCTCTGAACAGACACAAGTATTTTATCATGAATGTTTTCATACATAGGAACGTGGTATTCGTGATTCAGACTCGGCTGCCGATGACAGCGACGAGAACAAAGAACGGGGAAACTGGTCCTCACATCTTGATTTCTTCCTCTCGAGTCTTGGATTTGCAGTTGGACTCGGAAACGTATGGCGGTTTCCATACCTTTGTTACGCGAATGGAGGCGGTAAGCATTGTAGTTATACACAGAAAGATCAGTGTCGTCCATTTGACGAACTGTATTCTCTAGATCTTCTCCGTTTCATTAACTGTACAGTAGATTCTCTCTATTTTGATGTGCCATTTAGGGCATTTGTTATTTTGCCTGCTTATTCGACCGGGCCACCAAAGAAACAGATCACCAAGACATCCCCACAATTATGGTTTCCCGACATTGTTGTTTCAACTTGAAATCTTTATTTTATAATCTCTTTCAGGGGTGTTTCTGATTCCATATACGATCATGTTATTCCTCGTCGGAATACCTTTGTTTTTTATGGACACTGCCTTTGGCCAGTTTGCCAGCCAGGGAGCGATTACAATATGGAAAATATGCCCCCTTTTTAAAGGTGAGAATGACCTGCGAAATAGAAGTGTTGAATTCTCTGTAACTTTGAAGGACATCAGTTATTATATACCGTAGTTCTACGACAGTAGTAATAGAATCTTGGATTTTGGAAAATGGCCCGAAATGGCTACAAAAATCCTCCTCCTTCCCTCTACTGACTGAGCTGCTAATACTACTAACCTGATTGTGAACTCACGGAGGCATGTACTGTAGACCCGCGACAGTGACGTATACTAAATAAAAATGCGGGTACATGTACTAGTGAATGCCGAGTTATTTTGACTTCACTCGTGATTCAGACTCGGCTTATATTTCCCGGCTGAAAACCTCTGACTGGAGGTGAGTCATCACTAATTAGTTGTGGTACGGGTGATGTCACCACTGGTATGGCAACATCCTGCGTGAGATTACAATTTACTGTTGAAATTACTGATGTGTTCAAAACGTGAAAACAAACGCCCGGCCGCCAGTGCGTCTCACCGCAAGATACATGTATTTCCAGCTCTCGCTCAAACAACAACCCGCCAACCTCAAAAGATCGTGGCCCGAAATAGAAAAGTTTTATCCGCCAAAGCAAATTGTTTAACCACGCCTCCAACTTTGACCTCACAATTTCACGATCAACCCAGACATTGCGACTGGCGGGGCCGGCGGCCATTCTGTTGTTCATCTTTGTAAAATTGTAAAATTGTGAGACGATGAACAGGATTTACCAGAACAGAACAAGGACACGCTGCGGTAGAAACAACCAGAAGCATGGCTCAAAAACATTGACTCGGACTTTGTGAAATATGCAAGAACTGGAAATCAAAGAAACGGATTTTGTTTTGTTGTTGTCCAGGAAAAAATTCACATGTTCATCACAGTAAGCAGTATATTCATCGGTGAATTTTTCATAGCCTACTGTCGTCAGTTTTTTAAAAAATCCATTCCCTAACTGACCATCGGCTTCTCACACCTCGTGTGATGGCACTGGCTGAAACATCTTCTACACTTTTTTTCTTTGAGATACATCTAACGCTTTACACGATACAAAGTGTTGCCATAATACGATTGTAACTTATTTGGGATAATTGGATGTAATGTCAGTTTAATCTACAAATGTAAGCTCATTAAGTTATGCACTTGTTTTTGTTTTATTTTTTTGTTTTTTGTTTGAGTAATTTGTAATATCGCAACATTCAGTTCTAAGGCACCTAACACTTTTGAGAAACGTGAAAAATATGAATATCCAAATATCCCAAATTAGTTCCAATCGTGTTCAATACATTTCGTAACAGACGATCGCTTTTCTGCACCTCTCTGAATGGCGGCCAGTAACTTGATCCCCATCACACAGTGAGATTTCCATGACAAACAAATCCTGTAACTCGAGAAATATTGTGTTCCCACTCCTAAATTTCTGTTTGAACTAGTGAAGTTGTATTCAGCCATCAGGGTGTCGCAGGACGAAGGTAAACCAATATACTTGGTTCAAGTCGGTGAATTTTCAAAAATAAAATGAAGTTCCTCGTGTACAATTTGGCAGCCCAGGTCAGGTTTTCCTAGCGATCGAACGCGTTTTTTATTGAATCTGTGCAGAAAGTAGCTGCAATAATTGTAGCCTTGGTTGGCCGTGGGGCTTGGGCTTCTGTCGTGCGGCTCGCGCCTTGTCCCAACCAAGGCTACAATTTCCACCAATACCTGGTCACCTAAACGCTTCAGTGCGGATCTACACTGAATGCTCAAGGCACACACGGGGCCGCATTATCAGAGAATTTCGCCATAATTCTGCTAATAATGTTAGAATCCTTGTAACCCCTATCGATGGTCAACTGTACTCCTTGCAGCTGAAAAATGACAGTTTAAAGACTCGGGCACGAAGGCAGTTCAATTTAGACCGCCGTCGTTGAACTCTGTATCCAGCCAACTAGTACCATTACATTTTAGGGGTGACCGACAGGTTTGAGTCGCTGAATGAGCATGCTTACGGGTAGCTCTACGAGCCCTACGCTGCCTCCGGAGCCAAAGCCAGACACTCTCGCCATAGTCGTAGGACTAGCTTATGGGATTGATCAGAGAGAAAGATAAAGGGGTGGGTAATTTTCTTGACAATATATAACACTTGGTGAATAAAGAGAATTACGTTTGCCTAAGTTCAAGATCCTCTGCTCTGTCTTCCCAACTTTCTCAAATAAGTTCATCTATGTACCAGTTCAATAAACCCTACATGGGAAAGCAGTTAAAACTTTAATTTATGTCCATGCACATTGTACAGAGGGGTGTGTTTAAGATAAACTACATAACTACTTCAACTTTCACGAGTAAGTTCAACCATCTACCCCCATGGAAACAAGATGCCGCTGTAGTTCAATCACAGGCCAACTGGAAATTTATAGTCTAAAATATGATAACTTTTTTCATAATAAATCATAATCATGAAATATTGATATCACATAACCGAGTTCGTATTTCATCCAGGTTGTGCTTCCTTTGAAGTAGAAGAACTCGATAAAAACGCTGTATGTGTATGTATGAGTTGTTTATGACATAAGCGGATGGCCGGCGCGCATGCCCGGCCAGGCCGTCCTGTATAATAGGAGTATTAGGCGAGCGGCGAATCAACAAAAAGGGCCTTATTTTAGGAGTTTAATGTACCCACCTTACATACGGCCACATCATACGTCATTTGAAAGCTTATTATCTCTACTTTAAGAATATTGACGATGTGGAGCTGCCAAGTAGGGCCATACCCCCCTAATTTGCATAATTCACAAGGGTACCATATTTGCATAAGTGCGATATAAAATTAGAAAATTCACTGTTAACTACTGTAAACATACTTTTAAACTATCGAGTGATATATCAAATTAAAGGTATTTCCATGTAGAATACAACTTTGATATCCAGAGAAATATTTTAAATTCATTTCACTGGAATATTTTCATATTAATATTGAAAATAATATTTATCTCTTTTGAACAACAATATTTTAAAAATTTTAACACATACAGCTACAAAATACAGCTACATCATACATCATTTGAAAGCTTATTATCTCTACTACAAGAAAATTGACAATGTTGAACTGTCAAGTACGGCCCTAGCCCCTAATTTGCATAATTTACAAGGGTATCCAATTTGCATAAATGCAATATAAATTTAGAAATTCATTGTTAACTACTCTAAACATACTTTTAAACTATCGAGTGATATATTACATGAAGTGTCTTTGCATGTAGAATACGAAATGGATATCGAAAGAGATATTTAAATTGATTTCACTGAAATATTTTTATATTCATATGGGAAAAATATTTTTCCCTTTTCAATAACAATATTATAAATATTTCATCACATACAGCCACATCATACAGACACATCATACGTCATTTTAAAGCTTATTATCTCTAATTCAAGAAAATTGACAATGTTGAACTATAAAGTAAGGCCGTATCCCTAAATTTGCATGATTAACACAGTAAGCAATTTGCGTAAATGCAATATTAAATTAGAAAATTCATTAACTGTTCTAAACATACTTCTAAGCTATCAGTGATATATGAAATGAAAATTATTTGCATGTAAAAAACAAAATTGACATTCAAAGAGATATACAAGTGGTTTTACTGAAATATTTTCATATTTATAGTGAAAAAAGTTTTCCCCTTTTGAATAACGGTATTTTAAAAATTTTAACAGCAGTATCAATGCAACCACATGCATTATGATGTGCAAAAAGTGCATAGAACACGGAGAACAAACAGCTGAAATGAGGTCTGGAAATGAATATTTTGTTTGTTTAATGTATGTTTCAAAACATATGAATAGCTCTTCTTGTCTGCATTATTATCCGATACCGATGTCCAGTTTTTATAGGTCAGAGAGTGTTTCTTCAAACATGCCCTTTGTATGGAGTATAATATACTCATTTACAGCATATGAATACCTTTTAATGTTATATATATATATATATATATATATATATATATATATATATATATATATATATATATAGCATATGAATACCTTTTAATGTTATATATATATATATATATATATATATATATATATATATATATATATATATATATATATATATATATATATATTTTTCATATATGGTTAATGATTTGAGCGCCGGCATTTTTTCGTAAAGATGTGTTGGGAAAATATCGCCAATTACTATTAAGTCCAAACATCAAGAAAGATCCCCATGAACGACACTATTGTAGTTGTTGAAAAGTAACTATGTAGCCGGAACAATGTGTGAGAGTTAAAGCTGTAGTCAAAGTTATGGCATGATTCCATGATCCAAGTCATTCATGGCGATACAGTGTCATGCATTTCCAGTACACCTAGTAATTCTACAAATTCATCATCCTCTTCTTAAACAGTTTTGTCATGAGTCAAAGGGTTGTCACAGTTATACCTGCCTTGTGCATAGAAGATTAATTTCGCAGCAGACACAGCTGGTGACAGGTGATAAGAGAAAGCAAACACCACACATCGTTCATTTTTATGGTTGTTTGAATTTTGTGTATGTTATGTTTGGCTGTTTTGTGTTAAGTGTTGATTTGCCATGGCGAGACGTACCCCTAATCTACGTATCCTGCCCTGATGCCGCACTGGAGTTGAAAGACTACTGTGACACTGCGATCCTTTGATGCTACCTGTCGAGAATAGAGTGGTCTTCATCAGTTGCTTAAAATTCATTTTCGTTGGTGAAACGTATGCACTGCTGGACCACGTTGTTTCACTGAAGTTAAGTTTGTTCAAGTAAGGAAGCTAGAATGTCTACCGTTTCGGTCTTGTTGTGTCTGTGGATGCTCATCTGATTCGGAGACCGAGCTAGTGTAGGTGTTGTTTGGCATAGGTGTAACGCTTATATTTCTATTTCATATGTATGTGATTAGGCTGCGTTCACAAATAATGATGGTGAGGGACGGAGGAATTCGGGGTGGAATCGAAAATTTGAGGGATAGTAGAGGAGCACTTGAAAGTTTTGATCTGCCTATAGGGGACCTGAAAATATTTTGGTTTCTTTTTACTTTTTGCGATTCCAAGGTTTCGAAGGCAGTTCAATGAAAATCGAATAACAATTAAATGTCATTCCGTTGTTCAAAAGTTAGTAATAATCAAACAAGATCTACAATTACTTTTACTTTTTATTTTTACTTCATTACTTTTATGTCGAAAAACTCTTGTATTTTGTATCTTATTGTTGTGGCAAAATTGTTCTAATGTATCGTAATGTTTTGCTTTGACAAATCCTTGAATGTTGCTGTTTGATTGCATGAACTGGAATCTGGTATCTGTTGATTTTGTGTGTGTGTTCTTAAGGCGAGAATGTTGACTTGTTGCATCGACCTTCACAGATAATGAGGTCTAAAGATGTGATTGTTTGAGAAGAGCTTTCGAAAATTTCAGAGTAGGATGCATTTTTTTATGTTTGATATGATTTATTAAGCTCGAGTGGGTACCAATAAAAATCATACATTGTCTCTAAATCTCAGTCAAAGCGATATTTATTTTGTGTATATTTTATTCTTATTTTGCATAATGTGGGCATTATTCGTATTTACTGCACAATTTTATGAATATTAGAAATAAGTCAAGATATTCGAGATTTAATTAAAATATTCAATGAGAATATTTTAGATACGTGTTAGGAATTCATAGCTCTATTCTACATGCCAAACCTTTCATTCGATATATCACTCGATAGTTTAAAAGTAAGTGAAGTGTACATAACAATGGATTTTTATAATTGTATATCTGACTCATGCAAATTAGGTACCCGCGTGCATTATGCAAATTGAAGAATCAGGGCTCTATTTTGCAGCTGCATTTCATCAATTTTCGTGAAGCAGAGGTAATAGGCTTTCAAGCGACGTATATGTGCTTGTATGATGTAGTTGTATGTGTTAATATTATTAAAATATCGTTATTTAAAAGGGAAAATATATTTATCGATATAATTATGGAAAAAATTAATAAGTCATTTTCATATCTCTTTGGGTATCTATTTTGTATTCTACATGCAAATAACTTTCATTTATTATATCATTCAATAGTTTAAAGTATGCTCAGAGTAGTTAATAAATTCCTAATATTATATCACATTTTTGTATTTTGTATACCCAGTGAATTATGCAAATTAGGAGCTAGGGCCGTACTTGACAGCTCAACATTGTCAATTTCTTGAAGTACAGATAATCAGCTTTCAAATGACGTATGATGTGGCTGTATGATGTGGTTGTATGTATTAAATTTTTTAAAATATTAAAATATCAAAAGGGGAAAATATTATTTCCAATATAAATATGAAAATAGTTCAGTGAAATCAATCTTAATATCTCTTTGGATATCAAAGTTGAATTCTTCATGCAAATACCTTTCATTTGATATATCACTCGATAGTTTAAAAGTATGTTTAGAGTAGTTAACAATTAATTTCTTATTTTACATCACATTTATGCAAATGGGATACCCTTGTAATTTATGCAAATTAGGGGATATGGCCCTACTTGAGAGCTCAACATTGTCCATTTTCATTAAGTGGAGATAATAAGCTTTCAAATGATGTATGATGTGGCTGTATGATGTGGCTGCATGTGTTAAAATTTTTAAAATATTGTTATTCAAAAGGGGAAAATAATTTTTCACAATAGATATCAAAATATTTCAGTGAAATCAATTTAATATCTCTTTGAATATCCATCTTGTATTCTACACGCAAATACCTTTCATTTGATATATCACTCGATAGTTTAAAAGTATGTTTACAGTAGTTAACAATGAAATTTCTAATTTTATGTCGCATTTATGCAAATTGGATACCCGTGTGAATTATGCAAATTAGGGGGGTATGGCCTACTTGGCAGCTCCACATCGTCAATTTTCTTAAAGTAGAGATAATAGGCTTTCAAATGACGTATGATGTGGCCGTATGTAAGGTGGGTACATTAAGTGTGAAAAATAGGTGAGTCTGCCGCTCGCCTATATATAAAAAGGGAAGATGGCCAGCTTATACAGCAAATCCTCTCTACAGGGCTTTGATAACTGTCTATTTACTCGCTCCTACCGTTTAAATCGCTGTATCTACTCTGCATTGCTGATGGTTGATAAGCTGGCCATCAAATCTGCCTTGTTTGGCCTTTCGTAATTGTCGCCCTGTGAAACTATCGCTCCCCAAATGTTGTGAAAAGTCTTAAAATGCAGTTTCTCAGAGGCTTGGTCCCTGTTAATAGCAACATCAGTCAAACTCACTCACAGACCTCCTAACCAATGAGCGCTTACCAACCTCTGACTGATGACCTTAACTGCTGTATGCTGAGGTCTACCTGTAAACAGACTCAGGGCGCACAAAAACTATATGAGGCAGCGCACGCCGGCGAGAGGGGCTGAAAGTGACCAAGAAAGAGGTACGGGACTGGTTGCAAACTCAGCTAACTTATACTCTACATAAACCTTTTTGCAACCACGCTGGCGGGCGGCGCGTCTTCGTATCAAAATTGGATGGCCAATTGCAGCCTGATATCGTGGAAATGATTCAGTTTGCAAAAGAGCATAAGGGCATTTGATATCCTGGGGGGGGGGGCTTGGAAGATTGGTGGAGAGCCATTATTTTTTTTCCCACGTGCTTCACCATGAATTATTTTTTTTCTACAGGGCATATGCTGGCAACTTTTTTTTTCACTTTCCTTCTTCGAGATATATTTTTTTTTACCAAATTTCGGTGCAATGTTTGTTTGCTTGGTTTTTCACAGCCAGTAACTAGATGCTGTTCTATCGCACACAGACTATATTCAAGAAACTAATAAAGATATGTAAATACATGTACATTTTTGATTCACTTTACAAAAACATATTTGTAAAATCATGTACATTTATGGCATTTACTTGTCAGTGTTGTCCTTACATTGAAAGTAGCCGGGTAATTTAAGAAAGTAGACGGGTGGACTGCGAGGGAGCGAAGCGACTGAGTGGCGAGTGAGCGTAGCGAACGAGGGGGGAGAGCGGCGCGAGAGGGGGGTGTCCCCCTCTCGCAAGGCGAAAAATGAGTTTTGGAGTGGAAATGGTTTTCTCTGGTGGCATCTGAGGTGACATTTACAGACTGAAACAGTACTTTTGTTGTGTGTCTTAGACGTGGCTCACATACAACAAAACAAACAAACATGATTTTGTTTTGTTTGTATTATTTATGACACACTTATGGTTTTATTTGCAGTGAAGATGTAACATTTAATCTTAAATCACCTGCTGTCTGCTCATTTCATTGCTCATTTCCCATTCTTCATTACCACATAGTAGTTTCCCCAAAACCATCAAAGTCATTCAATTCTAATTAAACACATTCGCTTTTGTTAAGAAAAACATTGGTAAGATAATTCACTATAACAGTGTTCGCATTTACGAATAAAACATGCGTATATAGAAAACTCATAACAATGAAAAAATGTGTAGAGAGTCGATCCAATGCGTAATAATATTACGCATTGAATTGAGTCTCTACGCATTTTATCATTGTTATGAGTTTTCTATACGCAAACGATAATAGTAAAATGTTTGCAGGCTGTCTCTCTTCTTGTGGTATTTTGACAAAATCCATACATTCAGATTTACACATTTCTGGAAAACACTGGTGAGCAATTTCAATTTCAGCATACTTCCTCTAATCAGAAGGTCATGTATACTGTACAATTGCTCATATTCAGTTATTGTTCCTCAAGCTTGAAATGGTTTATGCTTTATAAAACTCCAGAGCTGCTGCTTGATTTTTATTGATGCTGCAGTGTGCATCGAACAATTGCCAAGATTTTTTTTCCGAGTCGCAATAGTCCATAATTGTTTTTCCATCAGCCACTTAAAGCCAGAATTTTTTTTCGAGCAACTCCACCTGGCATCTTTTTTTTTCCCCAAATCTTCCAAGCCCCCCCCCCAGGATATCAAATGGTCCACCCCTAAGGGCATTTGATATATGCTGACAGTAATCGATGTGCTCAGTAAATATGCATGGGCCAGGCCGATAAGGTCAAAAACAGCGGATGACACTTTAGAGGCGCTAAATGACATAATTCATGAAAGTGGCAGCCACAAACCCGACATACTTCAGACAGATGAGGGGCGGAAATTCACTGACCAGAAAATGCAGAAATGGCTTGAGGAGTCGGGCATACATTGGTTTCATACCTACAGTGACAAAAAAAATCAGTGGTGTGGAACGATTCAATCGTATTTTGAAGACCCTAATGTGGAAAACTTCACTCACAAACAGACACATCAGTGGGTACAAATTCTATCACAACTTCTCGAGAACTACGGCAACACCGTACTTGGAAGTATCAAAATGAAACCCATCGACGTAACAGAAGACAATGATTGGCAGGCATTTTATACATTATACGGTCATGTGATGGTGGCCGCGGGTGCCGCCACTGTGTTCAAGCCAGGAGAATATGTCCGAATTAGCAAATACAAGGGCATTTTATAGAAACGGTATTTAACAAACTGGACAGAGGAGATCCTTATAGTTACAAAAGTTATCTATTCAGCTTGACTGCAGATGCCGCCCGTTTACAAGAAAAAAGACCTGAATGGAGAGGAAGTACTCTGCACTTTCTACTCTGATGAACTGCATAGAATTCTGACAGAACCACCGATTGAGAGCTGTACAG
Source organism: Ptychodera flava (assembly GCF_041260155.1). Taxonomy (NCBI): domain Eukaryota; kingdom Metazoa; phylum Hemichordata; class Enteropneusta; family Ptychoderidae; genus Ptychodera; species Ptychodera flava. Next base: position 43,568,040 of record NC_091931.1, on the reverse strand, counting down.
AGTCGAGCGAATTCTGAAGGAAAAAAAGTAAAAGGAAAGAAATACTATCTAATAAAATGGAAAGGCTATCCAGAAAGCTTTAATAGTTGGGAGCCAGAGGAAAATGTATTAAGCTCCGCTTAAAAGCTCCGCAAACAGCTCCGCCAGCTCTGCTTATTAATACTAAGTACCATCCTGGTACTTGGACAAGTAACTACGAAAGTTATTCAATAAGTACCACGGAGCAGGTCCTTATTTCTTGAAAGTGGAGGTTTATAATCCGCCTGGCCAGGTATTTATCATGTACGTGGGGCCCAACTTATTATCAAATATGGAAGTCTATAGTCATTACAAATTTCTAAGAACGTGCATTTGAACTTCTGATGTATCTTTTTTAGATTTTTTAGAACAGACCTTCCTATTTCATATGGTCTTGCTCGACTCAGAATATTTTGCCTGCAATATTCCCAAGACATTTTTCCGTGTATGATAATAAAACTGTCTAAATCATCAAATACTGATTCCTGATTGTTTTTTTCTGACATGGCAACGCCCCTAGTTCGAGAAAAAGTCAGGTGTTGAATTATGCTTAAGTCACAAATAATGTAGTTTGCGCCGCACCCACCTTTGGCACCAGCTTCTACGCCAGCCTTCACGGCAGCTCCTGCAGCGCATTGTAAACTAAAGTAAGTTCTAAAAACTTATTCTGAAAATCATCGCTTGCTTTTTTTTTCCGTCATAAAAGTCCGCATTGGTTCTAGAAAAGTCATCAAATTCTGGTACATGAAAGAAAGAATCGCAGGCCACCGCCAAATTTATCGCATCATAACTCTTACCACTTCCAGTTGGTCCATTTATAAATATGACTGGCATTTTTGTGATATCTATATCATTGAATATTTTCTTTTTGAAATTATTTTTAGTGTAGATATATTATGATAAAACAATGACAATCCTCTCTATTTCAGATGCGATAAGACTACTGTAAAGTGGCGACAAACTTAAAATTATTGAGGGAGGCGTTAAATTTCTGAAGTTCAAATTTGGAGAATATGAAGATCCTGTTATACATGTAGACAATCTAGAATTAATTTTTCCAATCAACCCTAAATATGGTTCCAAAGATCCCGCCACTCGATGAAATGTGTGTATCTTGGAATGAACTCTTCAAAAGTTTACCTATCTCATGTGTCAAAGCTTAGCTTAAGCCCGTTTGCCCACTCAAAAGAAATATCTTACGACCTTGCTCAAGTGTATCAGAAGCGAGGGAGCAACAAACAAACAAATAAAATATTTTAGATTTTAAGTTTAAAAGATTTCATGATTTTTTTGCTACATGCATTGATATAGTTCAACAAAATTCTGATTGGACGAGAGCTCATTCCTGTTTTAACACTGATAGCAATGGTAAAGCGGGCCCCTAAACCAGCATTTTCGAAAATTCAAGGGGTATGATGATTGTTTTATTATAAAAAAGTTACACAAACTAGATGAGGGTGGGAGCGGCTCCCAGAGCCTAAAATCATAGCTAAAAATGCCAATGGACTTATGTGTCTCATGAAAACATTTCATTTTAGTGGCTTAATTGTTGTGGGGGCGCTGATAAGAAGAAGAGGCAGGCAGTGAAACGTTTCTTTTCGATAAAGTTTACAAAGAGTGCCCAACTAATGTCTGGGTCTCTCGCGAAGTTAGCAGCGACCGTGCCAGAGGATGGATGGATGATACCACTTTCCTATCCAGAGATTCTGTGGGCAAAGGGTTTCTTCCCGTACGAATATTTAGACTCTCCCAAGCGATTGGAAGAAGATTGCCTTCCAGAGAGAGAGAAAATTTTACAACGAACTGACAGAAGAAGAGATCTCTGAGACTGATTATAAACATGCGATGAAGGTCTGGGATGAAGTGAAATGTAAGACTCTGAAGGATTATTTGGAATTTTATTGTGAGACCGATGTCCTCGTTCTTGCGAATATATTTGAAAATTTCCGTGACACATGTTTACGAGTGTATAAGCTAGACCCGGCACATTTATATGTCGACGCCCGGTCTGACATTTGATGCCATGTTACTTTTCACGGGCACTAAGTTTAAACTCGTTCAGGACGAGAAGCAGATGACTTTTGTTCAGAGTGCAATTCGAGGTGGTATTAGAAAGTGTATGCTATTCGAACCCAATCTTCTATCACGAAAAAAGGGGTAAAAAGATGTTTGTGTTCGTAAGCACCTTAAATTTGAAGATTATAAGGATCTGTTTGAAAATAAACAGGAACCCTAGGAGGCACGTTTCCTACAGTTTGTAAGGAGAGCCGGTGAGATGAGGAGTGAAAGGTGTAGTAAAATAATGATGGCGCCCGATGATATCAAACGTGTACAGTTATATGATCCAGTCACATGCAAATGGCTGGCAGAAACTAGGCCGATTTGGTGGGTTGAAAAATCAGGCTAACTAAAATAGTATAGACTGTAGTATACTATTCTCAACAGCGACCATTGCATCGCTGATAACATAAACCTGAACAAATATTTTGTCATCGTGGGCGTCGGCGCCACTCTTAACTGATGTATCTTTTTTTCGAATTTGTACACCATCTATTGTATTAATTACCCTTAATCCATTTTAATGAAATTCAATATCTTTAAAGCTACGCTGATCAATAAAAAGACAGAATTTATCCTTCAAATAACTGACTTCATCCATATCAATTTCACACCAATCTTTATCTTCTGCAAAATACAGACGTGTTTAATACCAAAAATGTCTCGGTGTCATCTTCTGTGCGCATATTTTATTCGCGATACCCTCAATCGTTACAGAAATAGATTCAACGGATGGATTTATGAAAATTTCGCTTTTCAGTTCTGACTGATTCTGATCTTTAGTGAAGAGTACTAATATGCCTCTCATGCTCTCATGGTACATTAACATTTTCATTTATAATCGTGTCCGATTCATTGAATGGGATCGTTCTAAAGTGTTGCACATGTTCGTACAGAAAACTCTTACCATGGTTGTAATACCCGGCTGTATCTCTCGCGGGGACATCATCCTTAATTGTTTCCTACTCCATCTGAATGTTTGTTAATTTGTAATCGGCTGTGTCGCCATTTTCATTGACAATTAATTGGGAGTCGAGCGTATAAGCGTAATTCCCCATTCGATATGACTACCTAACGACAATGGATACGTGACCCCATGGCCTGTGCTGAAGGGATGAGTCAATGAAATAGCATATTTCGTATTATATACATCATAAAGTAAATTATCGTCAGCGACATTAACATATGCATCGGCCACATCACTTATATTTAGAAAGAAACTTTACAATATTCTTTTCGCCGAACATGCCTGTGTTTATCAATGCATAATTTTATTTACTATGACTAATGTTAAACCTGTCAAAAATATGCATAGCTGTTCTCCAACGAACCCGACCACTGATTCTGCTGTTTTTAATTATAAGGGATCCAATTAAACCAGGTATTGCAGCAGCATTTTTTGCAGCTAGTGTATTTAACCATTCACCAAACTGCCTGATAATTTCCTGTGCTTTTGTGTATACTTTGGGTGGGCTGTCGCCTAAACCACCATTTTTTGCCTGGGTTAGCTGAGCGGGGGGACCGCCCTTCAGTCACAGCAAGGGCAATTGTTGGTATTGTCATTCCAACGGCAGTAAGTAATGCAGCGATTGTTTAAATAACTCTGTCGGCTACAGTTTCAGTGACAATTCTGGATTGGAAATTACATAACGAAGAGACCTAGTCTGTGCCTGTCTTGCACGTGCCCCACTGATAAGGTCACGTTGCACTTCAATTTGATTATTAATTTTAGCTAGTCTTGTTCTGAGTGCAGGTGTAATTTCCGTCTGTCTGCTCTAACAGAATTTTATCTTTTTCATTGTAAAGCTTGTTAAGAAGCATATTCGCCATCTCGAATTCATCAACAAAAGCTCTATAGTCAGGGTTTAGATTATTCCATTCATCGATTCCATTTTCAATAGCTTGTATTTTATGTTCATTACCGCTAGAGTCATGTCGTAAGAGTGTTAGTTCATCTCTGAGTCGTCCCATGTCACTGGGTGTCAGCTCCTCGGCCGGCACTCTCAATCGAAACACGTCTTCAGAACGCAATGTAGAACTATATGGTCGGGCTCTGCGCCCCTTGAGTCACCCCACCAAATACTTTTCTTTTTAATTCAGGAGCTCCTTTACCTTTCATTGGGGAGAGCACTAAAAATCGACCTCCTCTCTCTTTTGAAAAAGCCTGATGTCTTTATAATACAGATTTCCATCCTTAATCTCAGCACCCAAAAGCAAAAAGTCTCTTGCTGACGGATCAGTAATATTCTTCTCTTTTAAGAATTCATCAACCATTTGCTCTGTAAGTTCTACTTTCTGTTCAGTTAACCGATCCACCCGTGGGCTGTCGTGTGAGCTGCCAGCCAGAAACTGGTTGATAAAAGACGTTTTAGCATAATCATCACCATCATCATCATCATCATCATCATCAATCATCATCATCATCCAAATTTGATTTATCAAGATAATCCTGGAGTTCCATATTTTCTTCTCCTCCTTCTCCTTCTGCCATATTGTGTTTGATCTCTATATTATTTCAATTATACATATATCATATTTGCAAAAATGCACATCTCAGTTGTTGAAAGTGTTGAACAGTTGGTCGACTACATTGAAAGAACTGGTTCTGCTCATCGTCGCAGTTATAAATTAATGGGGAGAATTGATATGATTCTTAATATAACTACGGGAATTCTTGTAAGTTTTGCTGTCATAGCAGCTTTTCCAACAGTTCCAGTACTGATAACCTTAACTCCAATACCTGGTGTGTGTTATGATGTAATACAAGGAAAAACAGGAGTAGCAAAGAGGCGGGAGAAGTATAAACACTACTATATTCAGTACGAACAGTCGCTTACTCAAATACAAGAAAAAGCCACGACAGTCTCTGCCCCAGATCTTATTCAGAACATATTTCATAAGGCACTAGAAATTCAAATACAGGAAGGATTTAGTCCGCCTCTAGAATGATACATGAGACATTGCGGATTAAATGATAAAATTGATTCAGTAAACGTCACAATAATATCGGTTTACTGTGCGTGCCTCCGTGAGTTCATAAACAGGTTAGTAGTATTAGCAGTCAGTCAGCAGAGGAAAGGAGTGTGCTTTTTGTAGCCATTTCGGGTCATTTTTGGATCCATCCCAGTATCCAAGATTCTATTACTACTTACAACATTGTTTTTTAAAGTTTGAATCGATTGCTTCTTTGTTGTCGTTGGTCTGAAAGAATCTCAATCTGAAACCAGAGAATCGCGGACAGGAATTGTCGCTTCAGGTCCGAAATTTGTATTATGTAGCAGTCTATACTCGTTGTGTCCTCAGAATCAAACACAGGTTAAGCTGCGATGTTTACATTAACGACGTACATTGTTTCCTGTATCTTCCTCTGTATTACCACTATAATCTTATTTTCTATTATCACTATGCAGGCGTCGGAGTCGCCATGGTGATAATATCTCTCATTGCTGCTACGTGTTATAACGTGATCATCTGCTATGCTTTCCACTACATGTTTGCCTCTTTTGCGAGGATTTTACCCTGGGTGGGCTGCAACAATACCTGGAATACCGCGGACTGTGGCTACCCACCTATACCCAATGGAACCATCCTGAACGGGCTATATATACCGCAGGATATCCTCGACACTATGAACGTTACGTTGAATGTAACGAAGAGGCAACCCCCAAGTGAAGAATATTTCAAGTATGTTACCTGAACTTAGGTTGAGCGATTTCAGTAGAATTTGACCGTACTATTAGTAACTAAGGACAATGGATATATCTTTTGGAGCAGCTTTACGGGTCTCTGTTCTGGGTTTTCATATTTGGACTTATTAAAATGTGAGGCATGCATCGTCTCATATTGATATCTAGTATGTTCCCCTAAACTGTATACAGTACATCTGTGATCACTTGCCAGTCCACTATATGGTGCGTTACATTAGTTCATTCTTTTAGATCATTTATGTTGCTAAAAAAACGGGAATCTTACTCATGAACACTAAGATCAAAGTCTTTGCAACTATAGATGTTTTATTTCTTATAAAACAAGCTCAGAGACACTAAAAGGGCATAAAGTTTCTCCCATGTATGTCCCGTTGTGTCTTGTATAATGTGGTCCTGGCGTCGGCTGGTAAGGGAGAGAGAGCAAGAAGGCCACATTTTTGAAACACCAGTTGTATAATTTGTCAGCTAAAAGCGTGGTTTCGGTCAAACTCTAGATATGGCTTGGTGATTTTAAAATCATTCCGTCATAAATATCAACGACGTACCGGTTCTTGAAGTGATCATGCAAGCTGCAGTGCAGATGTCACAGCAAGTTATTAATAAGTGACAAAGCTTTAATGAACTGTCGCATCTAATGCTCATGTCTGTTCATTTAGTTATACTCCAATACATCTCACAAAAGTGTACACTAAATTCATTGTTCTTTATAGAATTCAAACTTTTCGTGTCAATATCATATCCAAAATTTCTTCTTTATCGCGCAAACCATGCATGTTCTATCAATTTGTAGTCAGTGACCGCTATAAGGCACAAGCCCACTAATTCACGAAGATAGTTCGGAAGAAAAATAGTGCAGACCTTGAAGTTTTGATATCTGTATGGATGCTTGTTTAGTTTGAACTTTAACGTCAAGAATTTTTGTAAAGATATTTTTCTGCCTGAATCAAAATGCAGACTGTTTTGAATAATGGCTAAAGCATTTGGTGGTAATATGAGGAGTTCTAGGGCTAATAGAATTCATAACAATAAGCCTGAATTTTGTCAAAAACACCACTGGGGGCGCTATTTTCATCGGTATCTCAAAATTTCCGTGGACTTGCCCACACGAAAAATTAATCAGTAGTCAAGCTGACATTGACCTAACACCTGTTAAGAGGATTCGTGCCGCTGAATGTTTTAAAATAGGAAAATCAAGCTCAACGCTACTGTGGTGGCCTTTGGGAAATTAATTAGTGGTCTTGTGCCATAAGGTGTAAAAGCCTTTATGTAAGATGATGAGAAAATCATCGAGGAATTGGATAACCTCGCCAGAGGTGGTAAAATCATCTTGCTCAAATATCACCATTTTCTGAGAGAGAAGTTTTTCAGCTATCGTTAACGTTTCGCCCGACTGCAATCACCGTCGCCTGTTTTAGGCCGCTCGACCTTTATTAGACGAAATACAAATATTTTTGTATTTCAAATAAGTCGCATCGATCTGTAAAACATCGTATCTTATTCTTTCGAACATTCACTCTAAGATTTGTTATTACGGGAAATTATCTGTGTTTTTCTGAAATGCATAATATTGTGAAAGTAACAGTGTGTAGGCAAGAAATTTGATGAGAACAATGATGTTACCATCTTAATTTTTGAGATATGTAGCAAGGAAATGCATCACACTATTTTAATTTTACACAGCTTCTGTGCTCTCCCTGTCATTTTCTTAGAGATTAACGTATTTGGTTCGAAAAAAGATAGTAAGTACAAACTATATAAAACTGAACACCCCCCTGTTTTTAACAAAATATTCTGGTACCCATGATGAACGATTTTAGGGAACATAAATGTTTTCATTTAAATGAACAAGTGAGAAACTGAAACTGCTGTATTCTTTTGAGAGACATTTATGTTTTTTAAATGCTGAGGACGAATGTCACTTTGTGATCTGGATAAAAAAAAACAGCGTGTGACTGTGCACAGAATTGTCCATGTTTCGTATCATCATTGGAAGAAATCTATCAGTATTCATAAAATTTGCTGAGAGACTTTCTTGCAAGATGGTAAATCTATGATCGACCGACTAAACTTCCTGGCCAACCTTCTATTTATACCATGGAGTCTCCCTACTATTTACCTCCATGCACAGACAAAAACTTTGCAGTACTTACTTCAACCACGGCGCGGATCATGGTTCGTTTTTAGTTCCCTTCTCGGCGGTTTCCTTATTTCCCTTTTTTAACCATAAGTTGTCGTTTTAGCCCAGTTTCTTCCCCAGCTGATGATACCATCCATCTAAAGTATTTGTAAATATCCGCTCCCTTCTCTCGATCCGCTGCTATCGTCCATTCAAGAAGTTGACAGCATTTGATAATTACCATAAACTTTGCACCAAGATATGTAATTTTTGAAAAACAAGATACGGCTATGACAGAACATTTCCCGGAATTCATAGTCTTACAAAAAATCATCGTTCAAAGTTAACGAAAACGTTCGTATATCTCCGATCGATCATTACAAATTTTAATATTTCGTGATTTTTAATTATTTCCGTAATTTACGAACGTTTCGAGTAACAATGAGAGAACAGAGCTTGTATTGATTTATGATTGATCGTCCTTCAAAGAAGTGAGGAATTGATTACCGCTTAATCGTTGTCATTTTCTTTCAACATAGATTTCTGTAAGGTTTCTCCAGAATTTACTTTCGATATGTGAGGAACTAGCCAGGCAATGAAAATGCAAAATGCTATGGTCCTGAATAAAAGGGTTGAGAACCACTGCCGAGTCAGTTCTTTTCACTTCTGTTATCGAAAGAGAGAAATAATCATGTCATGTTATCTTCAACTTAATCACAGCGATGCCACATATCTTTTCAAAATGGCTCCTCGTATCATGTCGAAATCAAGTAAATCAAAATAGTACGATGGCGTTTCCGTTACTTTTTTCTCTGCATTTTTGAAATGGTCATGCATACATAGATGTACTATGAATACATTTGTGTCATCTCTTTCGCAGTTGACCCTGACAAATATCCAATCACGTTGCTTATATTTGCACCTATAACTATTGATTTCTCTCTTTTATGTCAGATATAAAGTTCTACAGCTCAGCAACGGCCTCGAGAATCTAGGACCTGTCAGGTGGGATCTCGCACTTTGCCTGTTTTTGGCTTGGGCTACTGTGTTTTTCTGTCTGTTTAAAGGTATCAAGTCATCCGGCAAGGTTTGTTGCGATATATACATAAGTTCTGCACTATAAGCCATCTGAGGTTTGTGAAGGACTGGTTGTAATGAGCGACTGAGTGTGACTGCTGGGAATAGCTGGAATGGGTTTGGTGGATTGCTATTCGTGCATTTATTTTCCTACAGAACGTTAATTAATGATTTCGGTATTAGAGCCTTAGTTTTTTCGAGATATTTGTCACTAATGTTTTTGTATGGCAAACATGACATGGCAAGTCAATTTTGGACGAGTAAGTTACATACCAAACGATTGAAAGATCAGCAATCAAACAATCGATCACCTGTTAAAATGAATTAATTAATCGCGTAAATCCACGTGATCAAAAAAAATGTATATTATTAAACTAGCTGTGGCTATTTCTCTTCAATATCAATTGAGGAGTTTTCTGTCAAATAAAAAACTGCTCTTTGAATGCACAACCGGGTCCCACGCCCACACCTTGTGTCAGGCACTGTTTTGACAGAAAGCAATTTAATTAATAACGAACAGATATGAAAGTCAACTAGTGCAAAACATACATTTCATTGTTTGTGTTCAGAAGGTTTACACAGTTAATATTAATTTGTTTAAACAGGTAATATATTATTTGATTGCTGATCTTTCAGTTGTTCTTTATAAAAATTATACATCGAAAATTGACTTAAATGCCACAGAATAACATCAGACCGGACCATGCATTTTCCCTGAAGAAATTCTTAGATTGACGATTCTCGTATATGCTATCTTCTACCAACTGTAGGTAGTCTACTTCACCGCGACCTTTCCCTACCTTTGTCTCCTCATACTACTCATTCGGGGTGTCACCTTACCTGGGGCAAGCGAAGGAATCAAATACTACATGCAACCGAATTGGGAGCTTCTGTTGAACGCCAAGATATGGAGAGCCGCTGCACCGCAGGTTATGTACAGCCTCGGTGTTGGGGGTGGGGGGCTTATAACTCTTTCGAGTTACAACAAGTTCCACAGCAACTGCTTAAGGTAAGTAGCCCCTTTGCAAATCTCTATCTAAAAGTCAGTTTATCTCAGATTTGTTTTAATGGCGGTTTGCATATTTTTGTATTACCTTCCTGCAAAATAATCGCAATCATACCAATCAATAATCCAATGACAGTAGTTCAGAATTCGTAAGACAATAGTTGTAAACATAGACACAAAACAGCACAGAACAGACAGGAAACAGGCGGTACACAAACAAAGTCATATTCATGAAAGAAAGATATATGGACCTGTGGCCAGAAGACCAAGAAGTGATGTCAGGTGTTTCGAAAATAGTAAGCGCAAACAATATCTTAGACAGGAATATCCATCGGGCGAGGACAATCTCACACTCGTGTGAGGGAAGGGACTGCCTTACCTCGATCGACACATCTTCTTCTCGTCTACCATCAGTTCTGCTAGTGTGCAATAAAAGCATTTGAAATAGTCCTCACCACAATGTCAATTTTAGACAATACGGCTAGTTTTCAATCGGGTTCGAACCCACAACATACGGCATCAGTCGCCTAGCGGAGAGGCCACAGAGAGAACCGCTCGACTAAATCCCCACTCTCAAAAAAGAGTGGTTCAATAGCCGGCTAAGTTGTTACATTTTTCTGACTGAGACCGCTCAACAATTTGTAGAGTTCGTGAAGCACTCACTCATGCACTCATGCATGCTCAATATGGATTTTTCATGCTCTTGCTATTTCAAAAGCCAACTTTAACCCGCGAAAGTCCAATCACTGCTGACAATGCTAGTTTTCCCAGAACGACAGTCCATTTACAGCTCACATTTCATTATTCTTACACCATAATGTATTACTTCTGTGTAGAGACTCGATCGCGATTCCATTGCTCAACGGTCTCACCAGCGTCTTTGCAGGGTTTGTTGTGTTCTCTGCGATTGGCTTCATTGCTAATGAGTTGAAAGTACCGATCGACCAGGTGGTTGAGCAAGGTAAAGCAATTGTTTATATTCTTGTCTAGCGTTTAAAGAAAGCTGATCATTTATTTGCCTTAACTTTGGTTCATAATAATTTGACCATTCATTCTTAGATTAAGGTATGTGTGCGCGGAAGGAGAGACAACAAATGCACACGCAATATTTGGTAAGGCACGATGAAAACATTCTATTTTAATCTTCATTACCAGGAGCTGGGCTTGCTTTCGTTGTGTATCCTGAAGTGGTGTCCCGACTACCGGTTTCACAGTTTTGGTCATTCCTGTTTTTCTTCATGTTGATAACACTTGGCCTTGACACGATGGTAAGAAAATTTCGGTTTGCACATTCCGTCTGTTCTTCAGTGCTTCAATGGTTACATTTTCGCTGACTTGAAACCTATACAATGATGGTGCGAATCCTTGAAGTGACTAACTGTCTTTCTTTTTCACACATAGACATAAAAATATCTGTACGGGTGCCCAATCAAGTGTTGTTATGTCTAAATATACATCCTTCCTAATTTATCGGCCATGATATATATATATATATATAGAGAGAGAGAGAGAGAGAGAGAGAGAGAGAGAGAGAGAGAGAGAGAGAGAGAGAGAGAGAGAGAGAGAGAGAGAGCTTAATGAGCGAAATGATTGTGTTACCAGCATATTAAAGTTTATTTTAATGGTTTTATCAGTTCGCAACTATTGAAATGGTGATATGTGCCTTCTTGGACCTGTTTCCATCTCAACGTCGCAGGAAGACACTCTGCGTGTTCATCATCTGTTTGTGTCTTTTCCTTCTTGGGTTGCCCCTGGTCACTAAGGTGAGTCACATATAGGTTTTTACCGTAGACAGTAGAGAGGGGAACCTTTACTGTCTATGACTTTTACCCTTCGGCTTCACAGCAAACCAGCTGAGGGCTTCTAGTTTACTAAAGAGCTACAGAGAAATGCTGAAGGACTCATCGTCCTTCAATACACCACAGAGAGACATTGTCTTCGTAAGGTTTAATATTACAATTCATCTTATTTGTTTTGATAACAGCTCAAGAACACGTTTTGCCGGTACAAATTTAAAGGAATTAGCCCCACCTAGCCGGTAAAGAACACTGTAGTTCTTGGTTGCAGATTTTCTGACAACTTTCCTCAACCGATCAGCAATAACCAACTGCTAAATATTGTCAAAGCAGTAAATGCTTCTTTTTGTATCATTTGGCCTTAGCAATCTTGACTGTCTTTTGTACTCATAGCAAGTTAGTTTTATCGATCAAATCATTCTACAACCTAATATAGAAATAACGGGCGACGCGCTGACCAGTAATGTTTATTATATTACCATGCCCTGCCTGTCGCATTTTGATTGGTCGAGCTGAACCACGTGACTGACCACAAATACACAGTAATGGTCTGTTTACATGCCCGTGAATATTAATAATAAGATTAACAACTAAAAGTATCGTAACTTTACAGCTCAAAAGTAAATCATAATCGCTTACAAAATAGAATGGAGCACTTGTAGGCCAAGTTGAGATACTTTTTTTTCTGAAAATATCTCGGGATTTGCCAATTTTTTACAGCGCGCGTGACAGTGCGTCATGTATTGCTCAGTTCTGGGGCCCAGTTGTCGTTCGCTCCGGAAATTTTCGCAAAGTTTGACTGTTTTCTTCGGTTCGTTGATAATGTAATAGAAATAACAGACTCCGCTCTGACCATTAACGTTTATTTATGGGTGCGGGCTCAAGGAAAGCCAAATTAACGGGCTCGGCAAGCCTCGCCCGTTAATTTTTGGCTTTCCTCTCGCCCTTGCCCACAAACAAACGTTAATGGTCAGCGCGGAGTCTGTTATTTTCATTATATTATCAACGAACCCCAAAAACCGTCAAAATTTACGAAAATTCCCCACGCGAACGACAACGGGGCCCCATAACTTGTCAGAAAGATTTCTTCAAAAAAGTGTCTTAACTTGACCCACAAGTGTTCTATTTTATTTTGTGATTGATTATAATATTCGTACAAATTAAAATTTACGTTTCAGCTGAAAAATTACGATGTTTACGATATTATTTATATTCATGGGCACATAAACAAACCGTAATTGCGTATTTGTGGTCGGTAACAAGGTTCAGCTCGACCAATTAAAATGCGACGGACAGGGCATGGTAATATGTGCTTATTTTCTGCATAGTATCAGATCAAAGAGACACAGTGAATACAAACATAGAGAAACATAGATAGAGTGGCAACGGGTATTGTTTAAGGCGTGAAGCGGTTACGTAACCCATCCATGTTCGCCTCGCCTCAGGTTGCTCTCGCCTCTCTTTTCCGAAGAGTGCCGACCATGAATCCTTCGGTAATTTTCGGATTTTCGCCAATTGTTAAGCGAAAGTATGTTCGGCAAAGTTTGTGTTGTTGTTGTCGTGTGGCGCTGAGCAGAATTGACGTGCTGGCGAAAACGGGAGTGTTTTGAGCTTCAGAAAAGTGAGTTTTACCGTTTTAAAAATTCCTCTCATATTTTTATGAATATATAATGAGTGTGTTTGAACCAAATTTGAAAGTCTTTTATCGATACTGTCTGGTTTTACTCAATGGTTTACGGTCAGTCATACTGTCTTTTACACGTGCGTCAAGGAAGGACATGTTTATGAAACTGCTGGCGTGTTATGTTTTGAGTGGCGTGAAGCAGTGTTTCTGGCCTGAGAGCTCACAAAGTAACTATGGTTGCTACGCGACTGGCAGTACGATGCCATCTCGTCGTATTTTTTGCATAATCTCGTGTAATTATCAACCACAATACAAACAAAGCCTCCAAAAAGTTTAACACCTTTGAAGCTCATTTTAATATAAAAAGCCAATAGTCTACCGAGACGACCATGGAACAAAAGGCATGCAAGTGTTGCCACTCTGTCTCATGTTTCTCTGTGATACAAATCACTAAGTTTCGTAATAAAGTCATATGTTTTCCAAAGCGTGACCCAATACTTAACGGCAGTGGTTAGTTATAAAACAATAAGATTAAGACAACTAACTTTTTGTATCTCCAACATCCAAATGATGAACAGGTTTACATCTAAAGTTAAAGAACACTTTCGCAAATTGTTTCTCTAGGGTGGAATGTACCTATTACATTTGGTTGATTGGTATAACTTTGGTGCATCATTAATGTTGATTGGAGTCTGTGAGACCATCGCAATCACGTGGATCTACGGTGAGAAATTGTCCATTTGATCCTTGGAGATAGCTAATAAACAAAGGAATATACAAAGTATACTGCCTACTCCTTTGCAAAAAGCTACATACTGAAAAGTATAATTGAATCTCAGTGAAAAGTGTGCATGGTCAACCAATTCAGAGACAAGTCAAATCGAGGAATGCGGAAATAATCGTATGTCCTCATTGACGTTCAAGGTATCTAATAATCTACCCCAAAGTTGGAGTTTGCGACGAGAAAAATTGTCTCTCTTCGTGTTAGAGAGACTGTGTAATAAATGGTTCGAAGGTGAGGGCACCATTTTCGATGTGTATCACTGTTACCGTATGATTTTGGCAGAGAGTGGTATTGTTTGTTTGTGGTTCATATCAAACTCATACAACATAATATACATCTATGTTGTCAGGTTATGAAGAGAAGTTATACGAGACAACAAATTTCGAATGAAATTTCGCATTTCACCAGACGATACTTTTCGGAAAAATTATGCAGGATGAAGTTGTGCGGGCAGATCTATTTTTACCTTTGGGTTCCTATCTAGGACATATATAAGGGGACATTGAAGGTCGTTGGTCTTATGCATGTCGGTTTGCAAACGAGTAGTTTACCATCAAAAATCCAAGGCAGTTTCTTCTCAGGTTAGTGCAACGGCATATTTTGGTACCGGCTAAATCGAACTTTGGCTTCACTCTTATCAGTTTGACTTCATTAGGTGCTAGTTGAAAGTCTGCGAAAAATGATCAATTGGTATACAGCGTAATGATCGGAGTCGGAGTGGTTTAGCCCCTGTCAAGATGTTAAGGTTTTACAGAAAATTTGACCAAGCGTAAAATAATGGCGATGCATTATACCAGCCCTGGTACTGGTTGAGGCAGGCGCCCTCTGTGTCCGTTTCAAAGGTTTCGGTCAGGAAATATTGATAAGACTCATTTTCGTCCGGCAATATTCGTTTTAAAATGGAAACAGTTCTTGGTAATTGTGTCGTTTTTAGCAAGACAACTTCAAAATGATGTGTTAGCACAAGTCATTTTTTTGCCAAAACAGGATTGCTTTCGCTCTGACCAGCTCAGATTTTGTACTATATATATCGTGCAAATTACGGAATTTTATTTCGAAAACATGTACTGTTTTGACGCTCAGAGCTGAGGGTCTAATTTTTCACCCTAAATGAAAAACAATTTAAAGTAGTTTGTGGGCGAAAACACATAATTATGTAACACATTTTAATTAACATTTCACCAAGAATCAGCTTTGGTAACGTGAAACTTTGCTACTGTCTACCAATGCCGCACTATATATAATTTACTGTGGGACTCACAGTTCGCCTATGACAAAATGATGACCTACGCCCGATATCATTTGCTTCAGAATAGGCAAGTTTACTACAATACTTACGTCTGTCTAAAGTGCTGCACTGAAAAGAAATACTTGCAAAGGTACCAATGCAGTCATTTCCACATGCTCCGTTATACCTTTCAGGAGTTCGGCGGTTCTGGAGAGATATCGATATGATGTTAGGCTTTCGGCCGATTCTGTGGCCATATTTTACGATCTGTTGGTCTTTCTTTGTACCTGCCGTATTGTTGGTAAGTCAATTTTTTCAATGTTGTACAATTAATGGCCAAATCCACGAGAACGCTATTCATATTTTCGTAGTTTCGAGTCGGAGAGGACAATATGCCGGCAAACCCTGTAACGTTTTATTTACAACAGTCGACTGGGTGTTTCAAATTTCTATAAATGGTGAGTTTTATCCAAAATCATAGAAATATTAAAAGCCTATGCTTTTACCGATCAAAGACTGATTTGCTCCCTTCCTGCACCCAGATATCGCGATGATACTTAAGCACTCGGCGGAATGCGGAACTAATCCTAAAAAAATTAGCTATAATTTCTACTGGCAGTGTGACGCCAGCGAATAAGAACAGGATTACTTGAGCGTCATCAATCATATGTCTCTTTGTTAAATAACACAGTGACGACAGCTCAGGTTCTTTTTTAAATGTCATAGCAGCTCAGGTTGTTTAGCAAAGGATAAGACACTCCGCCCAAATGGATGGACGGACGTCAATATTAATTTTAATCTATCTTTTGATTAGGCCATTATGATATTTGCATTGATTGACTATACCCCAGTGCATTATGGGTCGTATACCTACCCTAAATGGAGTGAGATCATCGGCTGGTTGATAACAGCAGCCTCAGTTTCCATGATACCGTTGTTCATAATTTTGCAATATTACTTCGATGCCAGTGGACATGGATTTTTGCAGGTAAGAATAGACGATGTTATCAAGAAATACTAGTGCGTGCAAAGTTTGAAGTAGATGTGTGTTTCTAACAGCGAGAGTCCCGGTGGTATGCATACGGAAGAACATTGGCGAAGGATTTCAAAACATTCATGAAGTTGGTCAACTTCAACAAACAAGTTGTATTTCAATATCTAAAAGGTGTTTGTATAAAATGAAGGGACAAATAAGCTTAAGGCAGGTAACTTTAGCTGAATACCCAATAACTCTACTGTTGCTTGACGATAAGTAAAGTTCATTACTTGCATGCTACTGACAATAATCATCTTGGTAATATATTTGTATCTCTACTCACCTACAGAAAATGAAGTACCTGACGTCACCGACCGCTGACTGGGGTCCAGCCTTGCCACAGCATCGCACCGGTATCTATGCTTTGGAATTAGTTGATTCTGAGAAAGAATCAACGTCTAAAACAACTCGTGTGTGATATTCTGTTTAAGAAAATGCACTTTTATTATTGTGTAGCAGTATATTTACTCTGGAGAGGACAGAACAGGTGTCGGGTAAAATTTTCACTTTTCACTAAATCTTCACGTTTAATTTCAATTCATTTTTTAAAAGGTCATAGTACAAGAAAAACTGTGAATACGACATGCCAGACGATGACATTCGTCATTAATTTGTTCAATTGGATGATGTAGGTGTTAAATGTAAGTGGTCATATTTTAGTTTAATATCTGTTTATTATGAGGCTTTTCAAAAACTTGCATATATACTTCTAGTCTTTCGTCAATATAGATGTGTATACACCATCCGTTATGTTTACGTACAGTTATGTTAGTTTGAAGCTGAGATACAGACTGTCGACAGTCCCTTGTGCCTTTTCTGTCTTTCACTGGTGCCTTCGGCGCTACGCTTGCGATTCCCCCGACCGTCGTATGTGCAAGGGACTGTCGACAGTCTTGTTAAGATAATGAAGGTAAGGGAGCCTTTGGTAATTACGGGGGGGGCGGGGGAATTCCTCGCACATCTGTACCGTAAATCCCCCTGTCTAAAATGTGACCCTCCCCCTTGTCCGACACTCTAAGAGTTGGACCCCCCCCCTAACCACTGCAGTATTCTCCCCAGGAATAACTGAAACAGTGTCGGCTAATTTACATAACAATTGGTTAATTTTTGTATAAGTTAGGTAAAAATTACGGAGGGGAGGACTGGTGGTTTTGGAGGGAGAGTCGCGATTTATCACGCAAACATTTTTGAAGAGATATGGTATTTCATACATTTGAGGGAGGGTCACCATATTTTGTGCAACTATAAGAAGGCAAGATGTGGCTGGTACAGTGCTTCATCCAAAAATATCAAATCATAATACATGGAGTCTATCAGGCAAGATATTGACAATTTTGCCCCACACAACATTCTATATCTGTATATTTAACACGTTTAACTGTATATTTAAATGTACTTTGCTTCAAGTGGGAAGTAACATGTTCATTTGTGTACAAGAAATTGATTTTTGAATTGCATCTAAAATGTTTGTTCACTATACATGGCAGTCTATGATGAAACTATGAACAATGCTTTTCAAAATACAAAATTAGGTAAATGTGTGCATTAATGTATGCTTGATTATTAGGGTTTCGAGACCATTGGGTCCGAAACCCTCTAGTAATCGTTCTAGTAATCGTTCTATTATTTTATTATTATTATTATTATTATTATTATTATTGTACTTGGGCCTCAGCCCAAGTACATTTGTTTTCATTCCGTGGGAAAAAACTCGGTAAGGTATAACCATTTCTGGCTGAGACCAGGGAGGGCAAAATGTCTTGGCTTCATCTTTCTTGGCATAATAAATGGCGTAATGATGCTAACTTAATGGAAGTGCTGCTCTCAGCCAGTCATGAATAAGTGAGATGTGAATATAAATGCTTCTCTATCTGAGTTTTTGCCACAAAATCTTCTGAATATAATCAAAATGTGCATCGAAATGCAACAATTAATGCACCCTCCGTTTCCTAGGCGATGGCACGACCCTTGCTACACCCACTGGACGAGCCAAAGTGGGAGGGGTAATTTCAGCTTGGTCGAACAGGAGGGCTCGAGACCAGAATTTAACATTTAAACTTGAAACATGTTTAATCGCTGACAAGATGTGGACTAGTGTTAATCAAAGTGAAAGTTTGAAAAGGAAAGATTTTATATCCCGGACACAATGAAAAACATACGACTGGAAACTGTACCCCCAGTTGAGAATAGTAATGCCCACAGCGATGGAGAACACTTATCCTTGAGCTGAGAAACCAGACCATCATTTCGAAATAGAGCTGCAGATTCGAGAAGCTCGTTCAAAATAGCTAGGTACACCCCATAAAGGGGTGGTTTCGAGTTTTGAGGGCAAATTTCGCCTCCTTCATATAGAAATCGTACGTTTGTTTTTTCCAGGAGAACACACCATTTGACACAAAATTTGCATGTAAAGGGGTCGCCAGTAAGTACGTGGTCAAATCTGGCATAAGAAACAATATGAAATGTTGGGTAAAGCCAGTCCAAAATAAACTGATTTGAACTTTGTGTTTTGTAATTTATACCACTGCAGTAACATTACCTTTTTTTGACAACATCACACAATGTAATACGTTTTGAAACTGAATACTCCGACGTATTCTGTGTCTCCTTTGCTAAAAAATACGGTATGCCGATTACCATGTAAGGAGATGATGACGTCAAGACAGATTGGTAGTGCGTTTGGTCCTGGATGGTGCACGAAGTTTTGTCGAGGTAGCTTGTGTATTTATTTCCTAAATGGGAGAGATTAGGGTCGATCTAAACGAAGGCCGAAGAATGTTATGATACTCTAAGCGAGCTGAACTCTAACGCGAATGGTTGGATAATTTGGAGGATGTCTAGAACCGGGGTCTAGAATGATCTCGTATTGAATTTCAACTGCGTCACAAGTTTGCGAAATGAGTATTCCGTCGAACGGTCAACGAACGATGTTTTAGAAATCTGGAGACATATGGCACATCGCATTTTTATTTTAGTATTTTATATTTTACAAAAGATTTAAGAAGCAATGATTTTGTCGAAAATTCTGAAAAAATATAGGAAGATTTGATCGCGAACACATTTTCACTTGGGGTCAACTAGCCCTGCGTACGATGCTGTGTGTTCCGCTACAGCTAATCGCCCCGCTCACCACAGCCCTGCAAAGACCCGTACGTAGGGTCGGTGACTTCAAATCCATTTTGGGACTTCACGTAAAAAGCCAAATTACTGCCGAAATTCAGCGTTCTTGGGCCCAAGTCGTATCCCAGCCTACCTCAGCTACTCGATCGCTTCCAAAAATGATAGTCTTTTATTCACTTCTCGTAAATAACCGTCGATGTCGGCAACTCTATCTCGCTAGCCCTGGTACGATGCTGTGTGTTAGCTGTAGCACATAGCATCGTACGCAGGGCTAGGGGTCAACCGGATGCGCTATTTTGCGGGTTGCGGCTGCGGGTTGCGGGCATGAAAAAATGTGTGTTTTTTGATATCATTTTCGCCCTTCTCACACTTCAGATTAGTTCAACCGCCGATAAAAGCACAATTTCAAAATCGTTTTCAACGCCGTTTCAAATAATTTTATTGTGGTGAACACGATTATAGTCCTAGGAAACTTTTCAAAGTCACGCTGGATCAAATGCTTGAAGGGGGCATACCGGCATGGAGCGACTATCATACTGCAGGTGCAAGTCATACGTTCATGATATTAGGAGATAAATTATTGAGAGCTGCAGAACACAAACTCATCCAAAAATATTCCTATTAGATCGATTCCTGAAAATAAGGCAACGCACCGGCGTGTTTTTCCCACTGAAATTCTCGCGTAAAATGTTAGCAGAATGTCGTTCTCTGAGGTCGCGACCTCGCTTGAACCGAAACGGCAAAGTAAACTAAGTCCTTTGTTGTACGTCTTTTTCTTTTTAAAGATTTCATGAAAAATACACGGCATTTACAATACACATCACTTCTACGCTTTTTTTTTAAGTCAAATCTTTCCTTATGCATTGCATTAACTAGGCATTGTTTAATTTTCTGTATGAGTTGCCCTGGAACCGAATTGTGAATGGATGCATTACAAAGAATTTACTTCCTATGGCCTGATACTAGAAATGTAACAATTTTCATTCCGCGATAAGTGGCGACATTTCCGAGGCGCGATTTTTTTTTGTCAGTCTGGTATTACGTATATTTCTCACTCACATCCATGGCAAGAAAGAAAAGTGATTCAGATCCCTAATTATTTGTAATGGCCAGGCAGCTCGGAATAAATAAATTGGTCCTCGGAATCGCCGCTTTTAGTTTAGCAGATTTTGATTTTTTTCAGAAACATGACGTATTTTCACCCATTTGGTTTGGTCTGTTATAGCATCTTTAGTCCAAAAAATCAAGTTTACAGCATTGATGTTTTCAACAGCCTTCAAATATACAGTATTACGTTAAAATACACCATATAGTAGTGTTTCATTAATTTTAACCATCTTGACCTGATGGTGAAATATGGACTTCGCAGGAAAAGGGATACTGTACGATAGACCTGATCATCATTATTGATAATAGACACATTCTAAGGTTTTATTTCTTATATACTAAATGCCATATTACATATATTAGAAATCTAGCCATAATTCTAAAAACCCGCAGCCCGCAACCCGCACTTTAGCAGATACCGGGGTCAACATGGGGTCGCAGCCATGTTGCCTCAAAACTTATTTCTGTCTGCACTCAAAACTCAAAAATGTCGGACATGAACCTGAAAAATCGATGCAATTTCGTCAAAATTCGGCGAAATTTCAGCCTATAGACAAAATTTCATCTAGGTAAGGTAAATTTACTGAAATTTGATCGACAAATAATCCTGAGCTTGAACTTGACAGCTCGCCTTCTCCGGGAAGTCAAGTATCCAGCTGCCCATACACAGTTGCCCATATGGCCAGGTTTATGAGATTGTTTTCAAGCGAGCGAGCCAATAGAGCTAGAGGTCTGATTTTTGGTATATAGGAATAACTTAGCAATACAATTATTTTGACAAAATGTCACGTGACCTCATGACCTTTGACCTCAAATAGATATATTTGTCCACAACTCAGTAACCACAAGTGCTACACCCTTCATATTTGGTATGATGGGACACCTTATGACACCACATATTGTACCTCATTAATTATGTGCATATCTAATTCTGAGCAAGCCAACAGAGCTGGATGTCCGATTTTTGGTATATAGGGATAACTATAGGGTAGAAATCTAAATATGCCCATCTAAATATTAGACATCTACCATCGAGAACAAAAGAAATTTGCTATAATTTGAATATTTAAGGAGTTTAAGTAATTTTCACTATAAATAAAGAACCCCTGCCTCAAACTCCACAAAAGTTGCTAGACATATTTTGCCGTTGTCATGCCATTGCTTCGTTTAATAACCAGTTAATCAAATGCCTAATTGACAGGAGGAAATTCAAGACCATATTTGAATAGTAGTATATATTGTTCTCAAAATTACTCTATCGCAGCCCAAGTACTCATTGCCTTCAGCAATACTGCCCTGTTATTATTATTATTATTATTATTATTATTATTAGCCTATCATAACGAGTTTAGGGGCTTAAAGAATTATATTAAATAAAGTAGGCCTATAGGTTCTGTTGGTTGATAAGCAATGGTGCCTCTTACCATTCTCTGTGAAATGAAAAATGCCACAAAAAAATTCTCAGTTCTTCAGCGGATGATATCTGGGCCGCTCGATGCAATAGTCTCAATGCTTACACTGAGAGGGGCTAAACAACAAGTGTAGCGGCAAAACCTATTATTTAGTGATTCAATAACGCTAGTGAGGATTATTGAGCTTTCCCGATAATTTTGCTGCATTATATCTGAGAAAGATGCGAAATTAGTGTAATTTTTAAGAAAACAATTCTTCACGGGACGACTATTCTTCTTCCTCGTTCTACCCTTGAATTAAACACAGACAAATAGAAAGACAGACTAGCAACGCGGCATGCCTTTTGGTCCATGGTCGTCTCGGTAGACTATGGCCTTTTCATATTAAAATGAGCTTCACAGGTGTTAGATTTTTTTGAGACTTTGTTCGTGGTTGATAATTGCACGAGATTATGCGAAAAGTACGAAGAGATGGCATCGTGCTGCCAGTCGCGTAGCAACCATACTAACTTTGTTAGCTCAAAGGGCACAAACACTGCTTCACGCCAATCAAAACATAACACGCCCGCAGTTTCATAAGATGATATGACTGACCGTAAACCATTGAGTAAAACCAGACAGTATCGATAAAAGACTTTCAAATTTTGTTCAAACACACTCATTATATATTCATAAAAATGTGAGAGGAATTTTTAAAATGGTAAAACTCACTTTCCCGAAGCTCAGAACTTTCCCGTTTTCGCCAGCACGCCAATTCCGCTCAGCGCCACACGACAACAACAACACAAACTTTGCCGAACATACTCTCGCTTAAAAATTGGAGAAAATCCGGAAACTACCGAAGGATACATGGTCGGCACTCTTCGGAAAAGAGAGGCGAGAGCTATCTGAGGCGAGGCGAACATGGAGGGCTTACGTAAGCGCTTCACACCTTGAACAATACCCGTTGCCAGTCTGTCTCTCTATTTGTCTGTGAATTAAATCAGTAGATTGATTTTCTTTGATACAGTTATTTATGAGGTTTTAAGAAATCATGTGGGGGCGTCAAATAAAAAATGGAATGAGAGATTTTAGATAACAAAAGGGATAGAAAGTTGCACTGAACAAAGCAAAAAGCTGTGGACACACGAACGACAGGATGTCGCTGCCATATTAGTAAGATTCGGGCTTTTGAAACCAACGTTGTCGTTTTTTTAACATGGCTTTGTACGGTTATTATCGCATACAGTAAAATTTCAGTTTTTTCAGATTATATTACTGTGGTCACATAGCCACAAAGCGAATCAGTGAAAGAGTTTTCACCGTAAGCTTAATAGTGGGAAGACTATTCTTTCCGACAGGAAATGTGGATGCTAGAAAAGTTTTTCGATATATTATTTCTATGACCGCCCGCGCCTCTATACAATGAGGACCTTCTATCGTGTTCAACTCAAGGCAACCGTTTGCTGCAGTTTAGTAGCCCCACAACTCCCGGGCAAGCGGCATAGTAGACATCCCATTGGAATCTTTAAACCCATGATGGTCTTATTGTTAAATATTTAGAGTGTCCAAACCTTTTTTTGGTGGTGCTTTTTGAAAAAAACTAGGATATCTTGCCACCAAAAGGTTGTCATGGAAACAGGCTGCATGAGTATAAAGAACACTTCTTGGACCGTAACTAGTCTAAAAAAATGTCAACACCGATAAAGAGGGGCTTACAGTAATTCGAGGCGGGTCATTTGTCTGAAGACATGATGTTGGTCGATATATGTCATCAATTTTACTCGGAATATTTCGCTGAATTTCCCTTACTACATTTTAGCAGTAATTCACGATATGCACGTTCGTCCACTAATCCTCTTTGCAAAGAATTCATTTCAGCAAAATTAAAAATACACTGTGTTCTGCGCAACTCCGCCTTAAACCAACAACAAGGGCGTGTACACACAAACGTCTCCGAAAATTCGCGGAATTTTCAGGAGCAATGCTTCAGAGGTACACTGGATTCATTTTACACCATTTTTATGAAGTACTGATATATCCTTGAGGATTTTTCACTTTTTAAAAGTTATTTCAACAAAATCGGTATTTTTTATAATGTATGCGATGTACGAAAATTACGAGTGACATTTCCAAGGGTTTCCAGGATAGGTTGTCTTTCAAAGCTATCGGATTTTAATATTGCACTTTACTTTCATCACTCATCAAACATACTTTATTTGGTTAATGTAATTGGTTAATACTTTATTTGGTAATGTAACACCATTTCATTCCTTGAGGAAAACTAAATTTCCATCTTTAAACATTTACGAAAAAAGTGTTTCTCTTATATTACAGCAACGAATATCACAATGAAATCAGTGAAATTTGTTCCTCTCGATATTGGATACATGTAAGCTTTCTACAGATGCTTTTGCTGTTTTGACCCTCACTTTTACCATTGCTGCAACGGGAGAATAAGAGCCATCTACTGCTCAGAGCATTTATATCCTGAACCCAGGGAACCCGCTACCTTATCCCATGCTCGTGCCCACGATACTCTCTCTTAAGGTGATCTGCAGACTTTTCACAGCCAGTGGCGATGGCGCCAATGTAGATAAACAACGGGAGCAGACCATTAGATCTTTGGACGGTAAGCATGTTGGAAATGCAAAATAAATGCACTGCAAAAAATGCTAAGAATCGCAGTCATCCTTTTTTTGGAAAAGCGCTTGAAGGTTAGCGAAGTAAGTTCTTTTTTAATTTGGTAAAATACAGTACATGCCATGATAAGTCTGAAATACAATATTTGTCAAACTTTAGAAAAAACCCAAAAAACTTGCTCGAAGCCTGGCTACCCCTTGCCCGGATCTAATGGTCTATGCATAAGGTACCAGGGACTGTCGAAAGTCTTACAAACGATAATACTTCATTTTCAGATTAAAACTCTTTCTTTTGACAGTTTCGTTCCCGACATTACTTTGCAATTTAGAATTTCATATTAAGTTATTAAATTGTGAATTATGAAATTTCTTTCGACAATTTTGTTCTTGACAGAATTAAATAAAAACGTTGAACTTTATATTAAGTATAATATATTAGTTTGTCCTTAATAGTTTATCAATTTATCTACACTACAATTTTTCTTATGAATTTATATCTGTCTTCCATGCTGTCTTAAGTTTAGAATTTAACCTTATGTCAACGGTGAGTAGGGTAGTTTTATTACTTCAATCAAAGACTCTGATTGATGACTCATTATTCTTACCAGTTGAAAATTATTTGTCGGAAAGATTACATCCTGGAGTCACTGAAGGACACCGCCAGACGTCTATCTATCTCTCTGTTCACTTGAACAATTCACAAACACGAGATAACAATCATATTTTGACTTTGAAATACAGAGAAAGCATTCGGTCAATAGCTTTTCATTTTATTTCTCGAGGGTCAAAGCTAACAATGGTATACCCAGGGTAGCCTCGTTCCATGATAATCCCACATACAGCCTCGAACCCCACCCATTTAAACTACGATAAAACAAGTATTATTGCACACAAGAAAGTTCATTTCGTAGACTTTGAACTACATAGAAAGCATTCGGTTAATAGCTTTTCATTTCCGCCATTGCAAGTAAAATTAACAGTATCAAATAATTTCCAAGACGCATACGAAGAAATAAGTAGTCTGCTGAATAACTTTATTTGACAGCTTCTTTTCCAAAATCTTTTTTTGGAATTAAATCATTATTCTTTATAACTAAAACATCGCATGGACAGTGTGCAACTTGTATCAAGATAGCTGAGCGGATTCAACCCTTCCATCTTATGCCCCCTGCCTACTCTGGTGACGAAAGCAATTCGCTCAATCAGAGATAGAGCTCCACTGGCTGTCAATTTGTTGCTATGTATTTGTCAATATTTATGCTCTTGTTTTTCAAATGCAGTTTCTGGTTCTATTCAAAAACACATCCAGAATCCCTTACGCCTAAGCTGTCAACAGAACAGTGTTAACTGAGTGGCCAATGTTACTTTGAATTCCTGCATTGTAGTTCGGACTAGAATTCTTTTGTGAACACGCGTGTACACGTTGTGTTGTATGTGCTAGGCTACTTCACATAGGAGAATGATCGAAGAAAACTCTCGAGAACATAAATAATGAAAACATGAAAAAGCTACAGTTGCTGCCCTTTAAGACTGTATCGGCATATTGGTTCTCTCAAACATAATCCGTAAGCAGTAGAAGGGAGACTATTGCTATTAACGTCTATTATCAATTGTGATACGGGACAGGCGATGCATCTTGGGTACTGAGCAGATACCAGGTTCATCGTTGTAGTGTGTAAAGAACATTTGGGTATACCTGTTTTGCATATTCATGAAGTATGAACTTTCACTTGATCAGAAAAGTGAATGTAATTTGCATTGAACGCTCCACTGGCTATCAATTTGTCGCTATGTATTTGTCAATATTTATGCTCTTGTTTGTCAAATGCAGTTTCTGGTTCTATTCAAAAACATATCCAGAATCCTTTACGCCTAAGCTGTCAACAGTACAGTATTAACTGAATAGCGAATGTTATAGTCCGTGGGCTGGAAGGGCCCATCATGCACCCCCACATCCCTACTACATGGGTATTTTTTTGTTCTTGAGGACCTGCTGAACAAGAAAAAAGATGTTAACATTGGATATTTTGGGATGCACTACCTATCTGGGCTGGTGTTTGATTTGCATGTATCACGAAAAATGGCGAAAAATGGTAGGGGTAGGGGGTAATATATCCTCCCCTACATTGAGTAAACTAGCATGAAATAAAACAAACCTTACATTTTTGCAAAGCTCAGATACTGCTCTCTATGAGAAACACCAACTTTAGCAAAATAAATCTGTGTACATTGAATAAGACGACTTTAATATGAATTTGTTTGCCAATTTTGAAAGTTTTTACCCTAAATACCATGTAACAATTGTGATTTACTTTTTATGAAGCAAAATTTTGACAGCATCTTGTGTTTACATTATTTATTTCTACATATGAAACAAGAAAATAACTGTTAACATTGGATATTTAACAATACACTACTTCTCTGGAGTCAATTTTGAATTGCGTGTATCGGTATGGGGTGCGCAAAAGCTGCGGGTAGGGGTACAACATTCCTTCCCTGATGAAGCAAACTGGCCTGAAATGCCATATACCTTATACTTTTAGAAAGCTTAGATACTGGTATTTCTAAAATGCATAGGTTTTTGGCAAACAAATATGGCGTCATAGAATTGGATGACTTTAAATCGATTTTTTCTGGTAATTCAGTATTTTTAAGAATAAGAAAATATGATAAATATGGTTTCCTTCCAATGAAGCACATCAATGGATTTATGGATGTTATTTACTTATTGCAATGTGCTGAAGAAGAAAATAAATGTCAAAAGTGGGTATTTTCCATGCAGTATTGTCTCTAGTCACTAAACTTACCAGTTTTGCTATACTGTTCATCGTGAATGAGCATTTTATTCGTATGCAATGAACTATTAATGCACAGCTATAAAGATAAGAATTTAAAACACGCCAATGTAGTCCTATTGTCATTTTCCCCTTATAGTAATATAAACTATTGATGACTGTCTATTTTTATAAATATAATTTTTAAATATTCTTCTAAAAAATAATGTTGATAAGACGCATTTGGAAAATTTTCGATGTCTCCTTGTATTGCTGATAAAGCAGCCATTACTAACAATCTATTAGGCCATTGGCTGGACGGGACATCTATGTGCTTCCCCCCACCACAGGGTAACAAACCTGTATTTTACAGAAGCCTTGGGATCCCTACAATACGAAATGGGATTTTAACAAAAAATATAGGGACTCGATAGCTGTTACGGTCATATTTTGAAGTGTACCTGAATATCAAGATTTTGCGGCCAACATGCATTTTTGTCAAAATTGTCTTCTTGTAAGTCATCTACTGAGCTTACTCAATAACATGGTCTGACTTGTGGGATATCAATAGAAAGCAAATTCGTTGTTCTTTAAACTGCTATATTGCAATATGCAATATCGTCTATAGTTTTCATGAAATAGGACCAAAACCTACCTCATACCCACAGTTTTATGTCGCAAATTACTATCAAACCTAATCTCCAATTCTGCCTACTATTTACCAGGACATAGTAAAAAGGGCAACGATTTGTATTAA
This sequence comes from Ptychodera flava, assembly GCF_041260155.1. Classification (NCBI taxonomy): domain Eukaryota; kingdom Metazoa; phylum Hemichordata; class Enteropneusta; family Ptychoderidae; genus Ptychodera; species Ptychodera flava. Next base: position 43,539,799 of record NC_091931.1, on the reverse strand, counting down.
ATTTGTTTTATTTGCTACAAAAACATGTTAGAACCTTGAAATGAACTTTTAACAGAAAAATATTGGGATGCTGTAGCTGTAACAGTCATATTTTGAAGGGTATCGCAAAATCACAGAATTGCCGACTCACATACGTTTTGTAAAACCTGTCTTCTTATAAGTCGTCTGCTGAGCTCATTTTTTAACATAACCTGGCTTGTTGGGTATCATTTGAAAGGCAATTTATTTTGCTTTAAAATGATATATTGCAACATGCAATATCTTCTATAGTTTTCATGAAATAGGACCAAAACTTACCCCTCATCCCAAAGTTTTATGTCGCAAATTATCGTCAAACTAATCTCCAATTCTGCCAAATATTTACCAGGACACAATACGAAGGGCAATGATTTGTATTAAATTTGTTTTATTTGCTACAAAAACATGTTAGAACCTTGAAATGAACTTTTAACAGAAAAATATTGGGATGCTCAGCTGTAACCGTCATATTTTGATAGGTATCGCAAAATCATAGATGTGTCGACTCGCTTACGTTTTTGTAAAAACTTTCTTCTTGTAAGTCGTCTGCTGACCAGTATCTAAGCTTTCTAAAACTATAAGGTATATGACATTTCAGGCCAGTTTACTTCATCAGGGAAGGAATGTTGTACCCCTACCCGCAGCTTTTGCGCACCCCATACCGATACACGCAATTCAACAGAGAAGTAGTGTATTGTTAAATATCCAATGTTAACAGTTATTTTCTTGTTTAATATGTAGAAATAAATAATGTAAACACAAAAAGCTGTCAAAATTTTGCTTCATAAAAAGTAAATCACAATTGTTACATGGTATTTAGGGTAAAAACTTTCAAAATTGGCAAACAAATTCATATTAAAGTCGTCTTATTCAATGTACACAGATTTATTTTGCTAAAGTTGGTGTTTCTCATAGAGAGCAGTATCTGAGCTTTCCAAAAATGTAAGGTTTGTTTTATTTCATGCTAGTTTACTCAATGTAGGGGAGGATATATTACCCCCTACCCCTACCCATTTTTCGCCATTTTTCGCGGTAAATGCAAATCAAATACTAGTCCAGATAGGTAGTGCATCCCAAAATATCAATGTTAACATCTTTTTTCTTGTTCAGCAGGTCCTCAAGAACACAAAAATACCCATGTAGTAGGGATGTGGGGGAGGTGCACGTTGGGCCCCTCCAGCCCACGGACTATTACTTTGAATTTCTGAATTGTAGTTCGGACTGGAATTATTTTGTGAACACGCATGTACACGTTGTGTAGTGTGTGCAAGGCTACTTCACATACGAGAATGATCGAAGAAATCTCTCGAGAACAAAAATAATGAAAACATGACAAAGCTACAGTTGCTGCCCTTTAAATCATCCTCAAGGTGTGACTCTGTTAGACTGCATCGGCATATTGGTTCTCTCAAACATAATCCGTAAGCAGTAGAAGGGAGACTATTACTGCTAATGACTATTATCAATTGTGATACGGGACAGGCGATGCATCTTGGGTACTGAGCAGATACCAGGTTCATCGTTATAGTGTGTAAAGAACATTTGGGTATACCTGTTTTGCATATTCATGAAGTATGAACTTTCACTTGATCAGAAAAGTGAACGTAATTTGCATTGAACGTGAATTGAATACAAAACATATACCACCGTCACTTTGTTGTGGTCACGCCTAGAATGCCGGCAAGGGACATATTCGCACGGCTAGCGCATTTAGTCTAATTGAAGCCATACACAGCAAACTCCTTTGTGTGAGCGTGAACTGGTCCTCCAGTTTGCACGATGGCCAGGTTTATTCGACATTGTTTCAGGCGTGGAAACAGTTATGACGTCGATGACAGAGAAAGAAGGGTAAGTTTCGGTCTTCTTAATCATAAGTATCAAATAATCCCTGCTCCGTGAAGCTACAATGCGACGAAAACGGGGAATCTTATCATTTTAGAATAGTTTAAAATGTTCAACAACAAGATCTCCGTCGATGTCGTTCGCTACGTTTTGAAGTTTCGCTGAAAATCTCTAGTCCTACCGCACTGAGCCGCAGAAAGGCTCACAGTGGTGGTTTCACTCATGCGGAACAACATTTCACCGCTTGTTTGTGTACCTTTTCACGCGGAGGCCAATAGCCGATTGGGACTTGTTCAACACACTCACTATGAACAGAAAAGAGAAAAGCTGAGCGGTGAACAGTGTTCCAAATATTTTGATTGCAAATAGAGCCCTGGCTTTCTTGGCAGAAATTTCCCATGGCCTTGGCTAAGAGATTAGTTAGAATAGCAATTATAGCATGAGGTAAAACTGACACAATGAACGGCAAGCCATACCGAACAAAAGATCTGCCAACAGCCATTTTATATAGAGAAATACAAAGGTTAAGATCTACCCCGCTGCTTTGTGCAGAACTTTAAAATCTTTGTATAAGGTCATGTCGGGAACGCTACTGACTACAATAATCGCATATCAGGCGATTCTGAAAGCCAAAAAATATCGTAGGGTACATTGAACTGGCGACTTTTTATTTTGATTCTACGTTGCGTTACCATTTTCGTTTAGCACAACCTAAGATTGCAGTGAACCTAAAAGAGTGCTTTCAACTCGTCCCGTCGTATGCATTAAATCCCGCTGTGTGGGTCAAACCCCCAACAACGCCCCATTATCCCCTGTCTGGGAATATCGATTCAGGGCCTCAGCAGAGTTTCAGTGAAAAGTTCCGTGCACGATGGGAGGCATGTGATTTTCATATAACTGACGCCGTGTGAATTCCTCGCCAATGAAACAACTGTCTTGTGAACGGGAACGACAGCTGAACAGATCGATACAGTTACAATTAAGGAAGTAGTGTGACAGACACGGTGTGACACACACGGTCAGTGTAGGTGCCTGCGTCCCGGTAAAATGATATCGCAAGCTGTTCGCCGGCGGGGGAATTATTTATATTTAACACATCAACGGGCTTCGATTAGCGTATCAGCGAACTGGCTCAAAGCCTAGAGACGTACAGCCAATGGGATACTTTTGTATGCGGGCATGCTTTTGAACTTCAAAGTAACAGTTTACGAAAATCAGACAAATCAGATAGGAAGGGGAAGGTAGTATGTGGTGTGGAGGGGTCGGGAGAGAGAAACTGACGAAAGGGGCAACTTCGTGTTATTCCGCCTCCTCAAACTCTTGTTCAAATACACCTATATCTTATTCATACGTAAAATCTCACCGATTAAGATTTAGAAAATTCAAATTATGTTATATTGACATAGGAAGAAAGACCGACAAAATCAGAGAAGGGGAGAGGAGGAAGGTCTGTAGGAGACAGAAAAGTATTCGAGACAGACTCATGCAACAGGTTGTAATGCATAATGAAGTGTTAGGAATCAACTATTTTCTTTTGAGTCTCTTTCTTTTCTGTCTTTTCATTTCAATTCATGCAAAAGAAAGCCAGACGGACAAATGCAGAGGTCGATGAAGAAGAGCAAGAGAACGGACGTGGATACTGGGGCCACAAAGCGGACTTCATTTTGTCAAGTATTGGATTTGCCGTCGGTCTCGGAAATGTCTGGCGATTTCCATATCTGTGTTACAAGAATGGTGGAGGTATCGTAGAACTATGTAACATTGCTATTGCAAATAAATGCGCTGCTTTACCTCTATCGATGTACACAATTATCACTTTCGTTTTCCTACGGTTGTTAGATTCGAAAAATTTACCCATGGTTAAACCATGTATATGAAACTGTGACTTTTGTTTTTCTACCAACTAATCGATTGTCGTGTATCGTTGAAATTACACAAGAAGCTTGGCTTTGAAGCTGTCTGTGACTCGGTTGATTATGATAATTTTATGCAGTAACTTTTGTCTCTAGTCTGTTATCTGGGATAGCGATAAATGTCGTTTCAGCACAGTAGACCGTCGATCACAATGATTCTGAAGAATTGTAAAGAAGACACTTGGGACTCAAAGTCTGCGTGCGTCGTCGTCGATACACACTAATGCAAACTTGACTTTCCAAAATGTCACTGTAGAAAACGCGGTTCAGATCGACGTCAGCCTAGTTTTAAAACACTTCCAAGTTTTTAATTACTGTGATTATTTTCATGTCATAATGTCAATATTTTAATGGCGCTAACCTTCCTGATTGTTGCCGCGAAGCAGATACTCTTATTTTTCAGAATGAAATGATTAAACGAAAGTGACGTGTATTGAAATTATGGAGTACCCTTCTCTCCTTTATGAGGGAGCCCTGAGATAGAGCGTCACAACACACTCGACATGGCCATTTCACATATCGCACTGCTTGACAATACAAAAAAGTTTGTTCGTCAAAAGCCGTGACCACGTTTTCTCACCTCCCTGGTACGCTGGAAGTGTGATAACACTAGTGTGGGCTCGATTTGCTCTCACACTCTGTATTATCGAGCGAAGCATATTTTCGTTTGAGGAGTGCTCATTGGTCATTTGCTTTCTCCACCCCTAAGGTTCCAAAGTTTTCGTACTGTCTTCAGCCCATCTGTTTATAACGGGTCGCATCCAAGTCACTTTGGTCAATATTGTAAAGTTAAAGTCCTCTGTGTACATATTAAACCACTGCCATGCCATTGGGCTTCGTTCGCGGCGGATTCAAAGCTCAACACTATGTCAATGGAAAGGAACTGAAGTGTGAATCGATGCCTACATCTCCGTTTGAAAACATGCCAGACTGCATGCATGATCTCTCCAACGTGAATCAGAAATGTGACATGTTGGTGTGAACATGCCAAGTAGCTTATGAAGTGAATAATTGTGGTAGTTACAGTTGAAGTAAGAGGGCTCTTGAATTAAGACTCAGGCGTACCTAACCTCACTATGGCCAGACCAAGTAAATCACGTGATAATGTGCCATTTATGACGACAACTGTTCTTAATTGTCTTTGAAGACGCCTTTTATAGTCCTAAACTTCCGTCGTCTATTGGTCTTTGCCCGTTCCAAAGCATTGAGAAACAATTAATTTGAAGAAAAAAAAACACTGAATTTGACAAAATATGCAAAGCACTTTAGGCATGCCAGTTGACACAAGACAATTTTAGAACCATAAAGTCACTGTCGTAAGACATGCACGTTAAGTTTTATCAACATTGACACCCACTGGAGTCAACCTTTTACAAACAGCTTACAAATATATTCATGTAACTAGGACGTCTAGCAATATAATGATAATATAATGATAATGTTTGCAATGATTCTACTCCGCCGGGAATTAAAAGGACGCACGGTGTTCTGCACACTCACTACGCCCAAGACATCACGTGATGCCGGTACATTCTTACTCATGTGTACAAACTCGTATCGTATAGAACTACACGTATTTCTGTCAGCGTTTGTGTACGCGGCTTTGTTTGTATCATGGTCCAGTTGAATTCTGGGTTTAACCATATTTGTCCCGTTTTCCACACAGAACAATAAATAAATTCCTCTGATAAGTATTTTTTTGGTATTCATATAGTTTTAATAGCAGACTTTGTTCTAGGATAATTGACTTAGGTCATATAATATATATATATATATATATATATATATATATATATATATATATATATTATATATATATATATATATATATATATATATATATATATATATGTAACAGGCCCGAAAAGTATTTTCCAATTTCCGAAAAGTAGCTTTTCTTCTTCTTTTTCCTTGATAAATATTTATATTTTTCAAAACAGTATTCTTTTTAATTTTTTTATAGTTAATTCCTTAGATTCGTGCACCATTTCTATCAGCTTCCGTCAGAATTCACAATTTATGGAAATATTTGGGTATAAGTTCAGAAATGTTAATTTCATATATTTCCAAAAAATGAAGCAAATTAAACAAAATATATAAAAAATTTGGCTTGTGCGCGGAAAAAGTTTCAAAAATTCCAACATTATACACTGTAAAAATAGCGGACGCTAGACGCGTCTTTACGTGTTCAAATGTAGATGTCGGTGTTCAAATTTGAACGGCTAGTGTTCATATTGTTAACACTAGTGTTCATATTATTAACATGATGTTCTAAACCTGAAACACTATGTGTTAACAACGATCCCCTTCAAGTGTTCAAAAACTCAGCATCACAGAAATTTTACAATACTGTGAAACAATTAACAGTCTGTTCTGTTTTTTACTTTACAATCGCTATATTAAATTTACTATTGCTTCACTGTCAGGCAATCGTACACGGATTTTGATGTAGCGAATTTCACACTATGTGAAAATATTTCCGGCCCACAATTGCTGAAAGCATGTTTTTTCTAAAAAAGGAAGTATACAAAACAATTTTACACGTTTATTACGTGTTGAAATTTAGAAATTAGAAAAGAAAATCAGAAAACCACCATGAACGTTTTAATTTTACATCAGCGTGCAAGAGGCGTTCTACTTCTAAACACTTGGTGTTCAAGTTGGTGTCTTTTCCTATCCCATGATGCATCAAAACGGAAGTTGCGACATTTTTCTTGTAAGCGCACCCTGAAGTCGTGATCGTGCGGAAGCAAGACCAGAAAGGGTAAGTTTCCTCTCCAAAATAGTAAAAGTTGTTAGATTTTTGAAGCATCTATATTATCGTCCTTTGAAATTAATTGTATTGTACCTTGAAATAGCTTAACTACGTGAAGAAACCTTTTTTCTTTCAGTGGCTGCTATACCAACAACGAGCTGTGACTACGCCGTGGTACTTTTGGCCATGGCATATCGATCGATCTCACTCGGGTCATGCAAGGGTCATCGCAACACAACTGTAGCGATAGCCCTTGACCTGAGCGCGATCGATACGTCTTGCATAGTACCGCTGCGTAATCACAGCTGACACATGTCTTTTAGTAGAGACAATCGCATGTAAAACATCAGTTAAACATGATAGAGTACACAATGTATTGTTTCAGCATATGAGAGTTTGGCTTTTTTATTTAATCAGTTGATGACAAGAAGCAGCAAATATTTTGTAACAGTATTGAAGAGAGGCACTGTATATGAAAGTCTCCCCTTTTCCTTAACCTAATCAGCCCTTGTCTTTCATTTAAAGCTTCATCTCGCCATATTACCTATTGTTGCATTTTTTTCAGGATGTAAAAAGTTGGATTTAACTGAAAATCTAAGAGTTGTTATAGAAGCTGGTGGTACAGATAACGAAGAAGATGAGTGTACAGGTAGCTGTCTGGAAACAAGCTTGAGAACCTCAGTTCATCTCTAATGTAGATTTAAACTTCCAAGGTCAGTAACTGAATTTTGATAAATTTATGTATTTTTGTTTTGAATTAATCTACGCTTTGGTAGCATGCTATGATCAACTAAATGTTGCCGGAGAATAAGCTTTCACAGACGTGTAGTCTCCCTTATTTAAATTAAAGCTGAAAGCGACAGACCATTCTGAGTAAAAATGTCCACTCTGAATTACTGATTTTTCTGTAATTTTCACTCTGAATTTTCTGTCAACTGATGAAGGAGACTTCACGTCTTTGAGAGCTTATGCCCTTGTAACATTTAGTTGATCATAGCCTGCTACCAAACCGTAGATTATTTTGTATTGTAGCTCAACATGTCTCTTGTAGTTAGCAACTGGGTTTTAGCTTTCCTGTCAGCTAAATAGGTGGATGTGTAGCATCGTCCTTAAATTTGTACATCCAAAGGTTTTTCTTCAAAACAGCCTGTACGAATCCTTTAATATTTGGATTACAGATCCCAAGGGATTACCCTAATCACATATGTTCAAATTATGATGAAATATGCAAATTTATATTTTTGAGGCTAATTTTGCTATTTTTTTGGCAAAAATCTTCTTCTCTTTTACTGACGTCTTCAATATTTGGTAAACATGTCCCTAAAATGACCTTTGTCAAATTTGTGCTAGTTGTGATTTCAAATTTTCACGGCCATTTTTGTCATTTTTGGTCAAAAAATCTTTAAAAGATATTTTCCAAAACTGCTAATCGAACAGCTTTGATATTTAGGACATAGATCTCTACTGATAGTCTTTTTCAGATTGTTCAAATTATGCAGAAATTTGCAACTTTGTATTTTTAGGACATTAAAGACATATCAGACATTTTTAAGACATTAGGGATTACCAGAATGTGATATATTCAAGTTATGATGAAATGTACATTTTTTCATTTTAAGGGTGATTTTTACAATTTGTGGTAAAAATATTTGTATAAAAATTAATAGCAGGGTACACCAGAATTTGAAAGGTCTTTACGAATATCTTTTAAATTCCCGAGAAGTATATTTTTGAAATGTCACCCATTTATTTCAGGGTTTATTTAAAGATATTACAAAAAAACAAACCTTTTTGTTTATGAAGGACTTTGTTGGACAAGGAAATAGGTTTTACCCTGCCAAGGACCCACTTTCCCCACTTTCTGCATGTTGTGCCTTACTGTGACACTTTGACAACTTGACATGTTGTGTTTACTTTAGTGTTGACAACTACATACCATGTGAACCAGAGAAGCCTTGACTAACTTCTTTTTTCTTCAAAATTTACAATTGTCTATACAAGAGGAAATGTCTTTAAGAAACCATCTTACAAAAATGCAGAATGCATTTCATACATATAGGTCCTTTCAACACAATAAGTATGCCAGATTTTGAGCTTTTTAGATGATTTTTTGTACATTTTAAACATGTATGAACATAAAATGTAATCCACAATATGGTGATTTTTATTGCTTATTTTTTGATAGGAAGGTGTTAACACTGTTGGTTTTTTCCTCTGACAAACTTTACATACAAAGTTGCAATGTTTGTTTGCCCATTTTACAGTAAATTATTGTATTTTACTCTAGAAATGTTTCGTGTATTTTTAGAATAAAATAATTTCACTGGATATAAATCGTCTGTAATGTTATTTCCAGGCTTGAACACCCCCTGAACGCCCAAAATTAAAGGTGTTCAACAAGCGCGCTTCATGTGTTCTAGCCTTTAACACGCTTATCGTTGAACGGCGTCCATGCGTTCAAAAAGTGTTACAGCCCTTTGAACGCGTAAAAGCGTTCAAATTTTTGAACACATTTCCTGTGCAACGTGTGTTCAGATATGGAACACCATGGTGTTCAATATAATGTCTGATGAACACGTAGCGTTCAAAATCTGCACACGTGTGTTCAAAAATTGAACGTTGGTTGAACACGTAGTGTTAAATTTCTGAACGTCCAGAGGCGTTCAAAAAGTGTTACAAAAAGGCGTTTAATTGGTGTTCTATCCTTGAACATTAACTTTACAGTGTAACTGGGACTAAAATACTGCAACTGTATTGATGAAGGGGGTGTGAGGTGTTAGTTGTAGGACATGTCTTGCAACTGAGGTGGGTGTGTCAGTTGCAGGACATGTCTTGCAACTGAGGTGGGTGTGTCAGTTGCAGGACATGTCTTGCAACTGAGGTGGGTGTGTCAGTTGCAGGACATGTCTTGCAACTGAGGTGGGTGTGTCAGTTGCAGGACATGTCTTGCAACTGAGGTGGGTGTGTCAGTTGCAGGACATGTCTTGCAACTGAGGTGGGTGTGTCAGTTGCAGGACATGTCTTGCAACTGAGGTGGGTGTGTCAGTTGCAGGCCATGTCTTGTAACTGAGGTGTTAATCACAAAACCAGCTGAAGATATATAAGTTTAAACAGGACTTTTATTCACTGTTGAAATGATTGTATTGTTAACAAGATAACTAATTACAACCAAACTTTGTCATGTCAAATCACATCTTGAAACATAAAAAGAACACCTACTTAGGGCCTTTCAAGGAAATCAGTTTGAAAAAAATATAAGGAAATAATAAATTTTCCATAAATTATAATGTCATCTGAAAAATTACATCACATAAGGGTACCAAACTGAGTTCCATTATATTTCATATGGCACTCTTAAACTGTGTAAAAAGATCAAGTTTTGACGTAAAGGACTGTAAAAACATATTTCACAAATACTGAGTCACATTTCATTACAATACAAGAACATCATCAATACTTCAACTCATAACCTTTTGTTAATGCTGTTTATTCAAGTATTTACATTCCTCTGCATGTCATCTGCATCATCAGTCTAGAATAAACCTGAACTCATGTGTCCTTGCCATTAGATACATACTGACATATGCATTCATGCCTACATTTAGGTTTCTTAAGCCTTCACAAAGAAGCTTGAATCTAACTCTGAAATTTGATGGTGAAGAAATCAAAATGTGATTTTAAACTGCCTCCTAATAAAGCCATGTGAGATAAGAAGCTATATCCATCAACATAGTTGAAAATAACCTAAATTAAAATTTCATTCAAGATTAATAATTGAACAGCTTTAACAGTTCAATCACTGATTACTTTTAAGTGAATGTATGTAAAATTAAAGACATATTTTCTCCTTAACAATTAAAGAAAAATACCGCAATAATACGGTGTCACTCTAATTTGATCAGAATTGGTATATACCAGTATGGGTTACCAATGATCAACAATAAATGTTGTTTCTATCTATTCAGTGGAGGAAATTCTACGTTGATGTTATGACAATGATTTCTGCACAGTACAACCAGAAAAACAACAAGAAATATTTAAACCAGAAAAACAAGAATGACAATTAATTAAGGTCTGAAACTTTAGGTACTGGAGGTCAACTCTAGCAACATGCACAGCAGAAACAAGCCCCTCTTAGTTTGAGTATAGATGGTCTCCCCCTTCTACTGTCTATGGTTTCAGCAGGTCTGTTAATATGTAAAAGTTCATAAACAATGACAGGCAATGACTCAAGATCAGTGGAGTTGGCCTTTTTCTTACTGGCATGCTATCACTCCTGCACATTTGCAGGATTTCACTTTTTCTTACCTCATTTGTACATTTTTGACACTGATGTGTTCATTTGAACAAATTCACATCTCAACCCCTGCATCTACCTGTACACCAAATACTGAGATGGACCACCCAGATGAGTCCTTGAAACTTTCAGAACCATCAAGATGTGACCCTAAATCTCTCAAGGACTATCCTAATGTGACCTTGAAACTGTTTGATCTATAAAGCTCATTTCCACATTTAACACTGACATACAGAAAGAAACAGAAAATTATTCAAAACAGCTTAAACACTGTTATACCAAATTCAGTGGACAGATGAATGAACAGTAAAATTATGGACAGCAGAATTCATCTAATCAGTAAAATCACCCTTCGCTATACACCTCAGATAACAGGTTAACAAGATGGTCTTCATTCATCAGATTCAATGTCCATCACTGCACCTAAAATGTCGCAGACAATGTGTAGCCTCTCAAGATTCCTGTTCATGTAGATACAGTGTCTTCCAACATTACTGCTGCTAAAATTCCAGTTCCTGTCAAGGAAACCAATTGCAGTATTGTGATAACATTTAGATCAACAATATTGTTCTTAGTTGCTTGGGAAAGACTGTAATAACCCCAACTCCCTGCCAAAATGTTTGTATAGGAAAAAGCAAATCTGTGAAAGTTTAGGAAGTCATTGCTTGCATATACATGTAACATGGAGGACAGCTGTAAATGTAATCTTTTTCAGTTCATAATGTTGCTGAGAGTTCAAAAGAGCTGAGTTTTTGAGAAAATATAGCTTAATGACCTCTAGAGACATGCCTGAAAATAGCCTAAATTCAGAAATTTCAGCATTTTGGCCTTTTTTATGTTTTTTTTTTAGATTGGAGTTTTCTGGCAAACCAAACAACACACCTACTGATCTTTTCCAAAGCATTTAAAGGGTTATTTTAAATAAATGCACAGTTTTTCTCCTGTTGAGTGTGGTTGGTATGCAACCAGTTGTTACTTTTTGATAACTGTGTTACACAAACATCAATATTTTACAGATGGATATTAGCATAATGGGGTCATCCAAACTACAAATAGCAGTCTGATTATACTCATACTTTGGTAATTTTAATTTAAAATCAAGGAAAGAACCTGAGATAAAAATTTAAATTTGAAAAAAAGCTGAGTATTTTTCAAAGGTATCAAATTTCAGTGATTATACACCTATGCATTTTTCTAATGACAGTTAATATGTACCAAAGCTACACTGAGAGTTTGAAGTCTGTATTATGGTAACTTGCTTGAAAAATGTATGTTTTTTATTTAAAATAGCCTTTCTTGCTACCTGATATTGATGTTGGTATGTAGACTATTGATAAGGTTGACAATAATGTTATTTGCTATCATTATTGTTTTATATTGATTATATATGTATGTACATAGCTTTTTTCATGATGACCATTGCAATGTCGCCTGTCTGGGAGTTTTCTGGAAATGCTCTGTCAACCTTTTTTTGTTTGAAATTTCTCATTGAAAAGTACAAATGTTATTCATTGACACGTTGCATGAGTGCAATATGTTCTTGCCCAGTCAATACTTGTAATACAGTTAAGATTTATAATGTATTTTCATAATAAGTATTAAACACAAGGTATTAAACATGACTTTTTTTCAAAGAAAAAACTTTATGTTCCTAATTCATGTGATTTTTCCCATGGTAAACATCATTGAGTTTTCATTCACCTCGCTTGAACCAACACTTGCTGTACCAAATCTTGCACCTCAGTTGCAAGACATGTCCTGCAACTGACACACCCACCTCAGTTGCAAGACATGTCCTGCAACTGACACATCCACCTCAGGTACAAGACATGGCCTGCAACTGACACACCCACCTCAGTTGCAAGACATGTCCTGCAACTGACACACCCACCTCAGTTGCAAGACATGTCCTGCAACTGACACACCCACCTCAGTTGTAAGACATGTCCTGCAACTGACACATCCACCTCAGTTGCAAGACATGTCCTGCAACTGACACACCCACCTCAGTTGCAAGACATGTCCTGCAACTGACACACCCACCTCAGTTGCAAGACATGTCCTGCAACTGACACACCCACCTCAGTTGTAAGACATGTCCTGCAACTGACACACCCACCTCAGTTGCAAGACATGTCCTGCAACTGACATACCCACCTCAGTTGTCAAGACATGTCCTGCAACTGACACACCCACCTCAGTTGCAAGACATGTCCTGCAACTGACACACCCACCTCAGTTGCAAGACATGTCCTGCAACTGACATCCACCTCAGTTGCAAGACATGTCCTGCAACTACTTCATCAAAATTCCAAAATGTTTAACAATTTATTAATTTCTAAAGCAATTTGTCAATTTCTTTCTAGACTTGGGATTGAACTGGTTGAATGCAATTATTTCTTTAAATATTACTGCATTACATGGCAAAAAGACATAAAAGGGAAAATATTTTGAAAAAATGAAGGTTTGACAATGCAACTTTGGCAGTTTCATTTTTTCAGCTGTAATTCCTTGATCATTTATCGCATTCTGAAATATTCCTTAGAATTATAACCTGGATTAGAGAGACAGAAAAATAATCTGAATTTCAAAGTGAAAGGTACTGCTGTGTAAATGAGTAAGATAAAACCTCGATTATTTCCATGGCACAAATTTACTACATTTTGCAACCAGAAAATGATGTAAATCATTTTTCTTGTGGTACAAATAGAAGGAAGTGATTTGCAAATGCCTCATGCTGTTATTTTCTCAGAAATTTATGAATTTAAAGAGAAATTTAGTACCCTTTTATAATTTTTCTGTAAAAATATCATGAAATCTAACCTTTTCGGAAATTTGAAAATGTTTTTCGTCGTGTTGTATATACATATATATATATATATATATAATATATATTATTGTTCGACTGTGGTTTTTCAGGTTGTCCCCAGTGTTGTCGGTGGCGTGGTTATGATAAATTGTTTGTAGGATATTACACACGTACCAATCTTCTGGTTCAAATAGTTTATTATAACAGCACAACGTTTCGTCCTTTTGTACGTTAAATATCACTGTGACTTACTCCGTGTTGAAACTTTTTTGATCTGTAGCACCTGAGGAAGTCCTACTTTAGGACGAAACGTTGTGCTGTTATAATAAACTATTTGAACCAGAAGATTGGTACGTGTGTAATATCCTACAAACGAGTATATATATATATATATATAATATATATATATATATATATATATATATATATATATATATATATAATATATATATATATATATATATATATATATATATATACTTTCAGAAAGAGCGGTTTACACATTTGCTGACAGGTGAATGCCTTGCTCCGAGTGAAGAGTTTTTTTGTATAACTGCGTATACACATTACATTTGATTTGTCAACTGGTGTTACGTACGACAGTGGAAGGGAAACACCAGTTTGCCAGTGAAGTGTGACAAGGCTGACAATGTGCAATCGTAAATACGCGACCTGAAGCGTCTAAGTTGACAGGGCCCGAACGATATACGATGTCATTTCCGCCAGGATCCAGGATGTTGATCATTTCAAACTTTGTTTTGATTCCAAATTTCCATTCATCAAGGACAATGCTCACTGTTTTAAATGTAGGGTCATATAGATGTCATGGCAACGTTAACTCAATAGCCATTGCATTTTCCCTCTGGCAAGGTCATGAAATGATTTCTTTACCTAAAATTATCACGTTCTTGCCCAAGCTGATAAATGCACAACACTGTTGTTTGTTTGTTTGTTTGTTTGTTTGTTTTATTTTAGGCGCCTTTCTGATACCTTACGTACTCATGCTGGCGTTGGCGGGAATTCCGCTCTTCTATCTGGAGCTAGCATTCGGGCAATTTGCCAGCCTCGGCTGTATCAGCATCTGGAAAATCTGTCCGATGTTCAAAGGTATATCAACAGCAAGAAATCAATCACATCATTGGGCTTAAAATTCTCTCCACCTCTCTTTTACTGTGCAATTAGCGATTCAGTGTTTGTTTAAGATTGCACATAAGGACAACTGTGCACCAGATATCGTGAACGGTCGGGGTCTTCACTTTTCGAAAAAAAGATGTTATGGACACGAGGTTGCATCGAAGAAGTTGAGGCAGGATTAACTTTGCCTGCTGGCGACAAAATTAGTCTAATCATCTCTAAGAAACAAATTTCAGTCGTGAAACTTTCATACAGTAACGTTCAAGTGCCAGTAATTACATAAATGTAACCGTTTGTGACGTGAAGGTACTTTTACAGAGTAAGTTAAGGGTACATATTTTTCAATTTACAGGGCTTGGCTATGGCATGGTAGTTGTCTCCGCCCTTGTTGTGATCTATTACAACGTGATCGTCTCTTACACGGTGTTTTACACCTTCGCATCGTTGACGTCTCAATTGCCTTGGGCAGGCTGCTACAATTACTGGAATAGCGACAATTGCTTTGATGTTAGCATTAACCAATCAAATACCGCATACCAGATAGAAAAGAAGATATGGCCCAGTCAGGAATATTATTAGTGAGTATGATTTGCTTATAATACGGACTACAAGTAAATACGACATGCTACGTATGTATGTATGTATGTATGTATGTATGTATGTATGTATGTATGTATGTATGTATGTATGTATGTATGTATGTATGCATGTACTTACAGTTGTTACAGTTGTATATATTATTCGTGCTTCTTACAAAATTTTGATTTACTTTATCAATAGACAATTTTAATTTGTTAAATGTAATTTGATCACTATTTATCAAAATAAATAATAGCATCAAAGATGCTTCCCTAATCTTGCAGTCGAAAAGTCTTGGACATTTCCGAAGACATGGATGACATCGGTGGTATCCGTTGGCAGTTGGCTCTGTCATTGCTCTTCTGTTGGTGTATAGTGTACGCATGCGTTATCAAAGGCATTAAGTCATCAGGCAAGGCAAGTGATAAAATGTGATTTTCAAGATTTTTCAGTCATGATTCGATGATATCCATGCTCTTGAAACTATCGCTTAAAAATTGAAGTTTGATCGTTCAAAATGCAATGATTATACGTCTCAACGTGCAACCGTAGACATCGTGTGGTCCAATAACCTTTACGAGGCCCATCAAACAATCAAGTGATAGGGCCACTTTTAACCACTGTTAAGTGGTGGTACCAGGTGTCTGGAATGGGTAAGTGTGCCCTCCTAGCACAATGCAACCATCAACTGCAAGCTGGCCCAAAGTGACAACATTAAGTCTAATTCGATAAAACCGTTGAATCACCATAATGAGACAAAGCACGGTCCTAGGGACAAAGTCAGAAATGGACACTTTATATTTGTTCACATCTACCCAAGAATATTTAAATGACCTTACCAATCGAATAACTCTGTTCTGCCTCATTTGTGAAAAAATACCATTTTCATATTTTTTTCCGATATACCTTCCAGGTGGTATATTTCACAGCTGTTTTCCCGTATATCGTATTGACTATCCTTTTAATAAGAGGAGTGATGCTGCCTGGCGCCGGTAAAGGGTTGGAGTTTTACCTCAAACCGAGATGGGAGCTATTGGCCAATCCAACGGTGAGTAAACTTTCGGTCATCCAAATGGAAGAATATCCCTGAACAACCAAAGCCAGAACTCATAGTTTGTATGAAGTGTCAATCGGCAGTACTAGAAACATCTTCAATCCGTAAACCACTACTAATCCGATTTTTATGATTAGAGACTTGTATTTTTTTTATGTGCATTCTTTCTTTAATTCACGCTTTCAACGATCTGCAAACAAATAGCAGGCATGTTTCATGGCACATCGATAAAATACTTCTCCGTATTTTTTCATTTTTACAAAATACCCTGGCGTGTACTTTTTAATCAAAGACATGCCGCCTGATGAATGTCTTTGTTTGAATGGCCATAGAGGTTGAAAAAGCCAGTTTTGACCCCTTTCGAGTGATCGCGCCAGTCTGATAATTGCAGCACTCAGAATAACATGAGAGCAACCTCTGAGTTGCCATTTCAAAAATATTCGGTTTTTGTTTCATAACGCGATTATCCATACAAGTTGCCCTTGCGTAAATATGATTGGTCGATGTCGGCAACTGTTCATTCACGCTTTGCTCACATGACTATTAAGTAAATACTTTCATGAAGTTGCCATTGGAAATTACGTGACCAAAGTACGACCCACACATCGAAAAACAGGCTGGTAACACAGATATACGGACCGACGACTGTAATACAAATCTCAAGTTGCAGAATAAAATAAATCTCGTCACATAAACGAGAATATATCACAAAGGAATTGATTTATATATCCGCGACAGTACAACATTCTAACTTTTAACTCGTTTATGTAGGTTTGGCGAGATGCAGCAAGTCAGATATTCTTCTCTTTGGGAATTGCCTTCGGTACAATCATCACCTTCTCAAGTTACAATAAGTTCAACAACAATGCATGCAGGTAAACCCTTGATTTATTCATATATATATATATATATATATATATATATATATATATATATATATATATATATATATATGTATATATATATGTCAGAGACATTTGATACGGCCGCCTTTTTGTACATGATGTGACAGACTTGTGAAATGCCGCTTGCTACCATTGTTTAGGATACCTATTCTTGCGAGGTTCAGGTGTACTTCTCTTCATTTTGGGATAAGGAAGGAAATGAGCAACTGCATTAACCATTGTTTTGGAAACAGACCCTTCGTTTCTGAGTGACCATGTCCCATGTCAGAATTCATGACGATTCATCATTGTAGTTCTGTATGTTTTGTTGTTTGTTTTTGTTTTTTTTGAGATTTGCCTCTCAATGCAATTTGAATCCCGACAATATGTTCGATGTAGAATTTAAGTTGAAATATTTTCCGTGTTTTTCCTTCGTCAGAGATGCCTTAATTATTTCACTGGTAAACTGTGGTACGAGTGTGTACTCCGGTCTCGTCATATTTTCAACTCTCGGGTTCATGGCGCATGACAGTGGCGTCGAGGTCGAAGACGTGGTCGATGAGGGTGCGGGACTGGTATTCATAGTTTACCCCGAAGCGGTGAGCCGACTGCCAGGGGCGCCATTTTGGTCTTTCCTGTTCTTTTTTATGCTGTTCACGTTGGGTCTGGACAGCCAGGTACGTAATGGTCTAGTAATGGATGCCATTGATTTGTGGAGATGCGACGAGAACTTTGATATCAGGTTATTTGTATTTTATCCCGAATCTATGATTCTGTCGCTGCTCGTGGGAGAAACAATATACCATTATGAATGATCATATTTCTGTAGTGACGTGTGCGATTAGCACGCATACTTTTCTGATTTTTCAAGGCACTCTGAGAAAAAGATGGATTTAAATGAAAGTAATTCCGAGATAAGAAAACAATCTGAGGAATGCAAACAAGTATTTATGGATAATTTAAACCTAGAGTTTATGCACATTCTACGTAGTACCACTAGGAATACCAATGTTATTTTAATACTATTTTTATAAGGAAATTCCATTTTTTGGAAAGGTAAATATTCTCTCCATGTCTAATATGATCTTGACAAGTTTTTTCGATTTTTAAAAATGTTATCCTAGTGTTAGATACTTTTCCCGAAAATGTGTAAACAACGTAAAACGGACTTCGCCATTGTCTTTTTTACAACCGTCACCGATAAATTTGTGAGGATGGTTCCGGGAGATTTCTCTCGGACACTTGTTCCAACCGTGTCCCAACCCAAGCATCAACTTGTGGGTTATATGCTGTCCAGGCGAGAAATGTTCCCGGGAGGTAACCTTCCTATACCGTTGATATTTGTGTTCTAATACTATTGATATTCATACTCAATATCCTTCTTGTACAGTTTGCCATGTTTGAAACTGTGATGACAGCCATTGTGGATGAACTGCCGGCAAGATTGCGGAATCGAAAACCGCTGTACACAGCCATTGTAGCGTCCATAATGTTTCTTTGTGGTCTACCGTGCACAACCAGGGTACGTAATCAGGGGGATCGCTTTAAATGAATTCAGAGCCGTTAAGGTGGAGCTGGAATGCACGTTGCCAACACAGTTTTTTTTCGAAGAAATATTTCTCATTTAAGGTGACAAGGAAACCCCCTCATTGTATATTTTTTCAAGAAGCAGATAATCAAAAGTTTACCATGGTAGCAGTAGTTCACTCGAAGGCTGAAGGAAGCATATTTTGGGTAAAAAACTCTTAATTTTGGTATTAATGATAAAAATTAATTTAAGTCAAAAACTTGATACTGTTTTCTGAAATGTAACATTTCACTTGAAATAAGAGTATATGTTGAAAAAACGACTATTTTATCTTACATTATCTATCCTCATTCTAAATGTCGTGGGTTGAAAGACTGACACTAAAAAAAGTGATTAAAAACTTGATTAGCAAAATTAAAATGCCTCTTATCCAAAGTGTAAGAACTTTAATGGTAAACAAAATAGTTGTTATGTTATATAGCATTAAAAGAACATATGTGAAAATTTAAGAAAACTTGACCCAGCAAAATGAATTTAAATTCTTTGGAATTGGGAGAAAAGAGAAACCAGGAAATCGGGTAATTGCGTACATCAGCATAAATTAACATTTCTTTATCACGCAACTTATGACTGCCTGACAAGCTAAAAGGCGAATTCAATCAACATTTAAATTTTGGGTTAACAAATTAATTAAAACCGAATGAATATTTGCAAAAACAAAGTTATTTTGAGCAAAGTACGCTGTGTTGGGTCCAGCGCCCCCTTAAACGCGTTTCCGTGCAAATACCATGCCGAACAATTTCCAGCAACTAAGCATAAACTGAAAGATTCATTCATGTATGGGGTGGTCAGCCACTTCCGTTAGGGTTGGAATTTTGCCGAGTACCTACACACGACTGAATTTTTCAACCTACAACTTTGCATACAAGACAGCGAATCCAAACCGAATGAATGGTACTAGAGGTTTAAATTGTTTTGACGGATTTTATTTTCCAGGGCGGAATATATATATTGACTTTGATGGACTGGTACTCGGCCGGGTTCTCACTTCTTTTCATAGCCACGATAATGTGCATAGTTATATGTTACATTTACGGTAAGCACTCAGAAACTCACATTTCCTTGTCGAAAGCGTAAGACTCAAGCAAAGATAGTTTCTTTAATAACCAGGAATAAGCGTGTTTCCGCTTTGAAAAACTTGCAGATACTTCTACCGGAATTTTTCTGGATATATGCAGTTAAGGGAGTCACTGTGAGACAGTGGTTAGGGTATCTTTCTCACTATTAGAGGATGGTGAGTTCGAGACCCGGTAAGTTCAGAGTAACGGACTCACTGTCGGAGTGTGGTGAGTTCTAGAATCTAGCACAGTGTTGTGCCCTTGAGCAAGGCACGTGCACTTCACTCCTCACTGCTCCATTGGGTAGAGGGTTATGAGTACCTCAAGGGGTCGCTGTAAGCCCTCGACGGAAGCTGTGCTCAAATGCTATAAAACTACTGGGAGCTTGTGCATGAATGAGAAGGGCGACGACTACAGCATAGAAATGTTTGAAGCCATCTACAAACCTACATTCCAAAGCCACACACGCCAGGGGTCCACAGTGCTAAATGAACTTGCATGTAGTGTCCATGAGTGTTAATTGAGTGTAACATATACATCTACAATGTAGATTGTTTCCATCTATATTAGAATATTTATAAGCAGCAACAATTCCCATTCGGCCCCATTCGACCATTCCGTTGTGTCTTATCCAGGTGCGAAGAGATTTTCTAAGGATATAGAGGCCATGATGAAGGGATTTCTACCAAACTGGGTGGGATGGCGAGTGTGTTGGATGGCCCTGTCGCCTTTAGTAATGACTGTAAGTTCCGTCTGTGATTTTTATTCTTCTAAAGCTATCTTTAACTTGTGTCTACCAAGATCGTTGTCTTTGTGTTCGGTCTCAACTTGTCGATCTAAGCCACGGTCCCTCCACAAAATAGCAATTTGCGCTACTATGTTTTGAACACAGAGAACCGTTTCACCTCTTTCACTAGTGAAAACCATATCCCTGGCCTGTATGAGCGGCTCAATTATCAGGGAGAGATCTCACATAGTGAAATAACCAACAAACTAACGAGAGAACGATATAGCTTTGCAAACACAGGAGCAGACGCGTCCTGTTATCGTCGAAGACTTGGGACTATATTTCTTCAGGGCCGCATAAGACAAAGCAATTAATTTATCTGCTTTTCGCTCAAAACTTTTAAATGATAAGCGGGCAAGCGGTTCAAAACACTCAGAAAATTTTACATGTTGCAATGTTTATATTTTTTTGATTGTTTCCATATAGTGGTTTGGGTCTTTCAAGAATCAAAGTAGAAACCCTATTTTTCATATCCATAATGTACACTACATGTGACATTCTGCAAGGCGCTCTCAGTATATTTTAGAAAAGTTGTGAGCAAAGATTCTTAAGCAGAAAAGGTACGCGACAAAGTCCTGTTCAAAATACACTTTTTATGAAATCCTCCAAAAACCTCGCGTTGGGACCAAAAAACTAAGAATACTGTCGCCTTATTCGCATCGATCATCGTGAGCTAAAACGAGATTACTGTGAGTTTGGTCATAAAGGATATTAGTTTCTCTAGACATTTCGCGAGGAGAAAGTCATTTTTAAGGCTTCTCTATCGTACGTATCATACGTTCTCTATCACGAGAAAAATATCTTCCGCACAATGAAGTACTTTTGCCACAGAGATTTTGCAACAGAATTTATATTCCGTTATAAACCTTCTCTCTCTCTTGGAATGCTTTATTACAGTTTGTGATGATTTTTAGTTTTGTGAAATACTCGCCAGCGTCGTATGGTGACTATGAATTTCCTGGCTGGGCTGAAGCCGTCGGATGGATTCTAGCGGCATCTTCAATGGTAACCCTACCTGTCTTCATGGTAGTGGCGGTTCTCAAGGGAGAAGGTAGCCTCGTAAATGTAAGTTTATCATGCTAATAGTAACTTCTTCTGTGCGAAAGGTTCAAAACTGGCAAAATAACTGTCAACCGTCGCGTTAATTCTAGGCATACCGATGTTGTGATCATTCGGTTTTTAGGAGTCCAAGCTCCAGTGGGCTTGGGCCCAATTGTATTTACTGGAGTTCAATTTCCTTCTTTCTTTTCTTCTTTCGTAACTTTTTTTGCCAAGCTAGATCCCCAAAACCGTTGCGCGCAGCCTTTTCAAACTTGCAGGGCTTATTAATCCTACTGAGTTCTAGTGCTCATGGCCCATTAAATAACGGTGGATCATGTGACCTGGATGCCATTTTGCATTCAAATTTTATATTCCGCCGACTTTGCATCAAACGTGACCGATCAAAAATCTGTTGGCAACTTTTTTGGTCGGTTTTGAGAAGAAAATTTCAAAAGTGTTATTTTTCAGAATTTTCTATGACCTTTGACCTGCCCTATCCATCTGCGGCTACTCTGTGGCCATATCTTATTCTGGCCTATATAAGAGTCAAAGACAGCAAGTGTTTATTGAAAAATGCAGTATTGGACGAAAATCAACACCTTAATTTCAGGGTCACCTTGACCTTTGACCGTCATATTCTATACCTCATTTATGATGTACATATCTAATTCTGGGTTAGTAAATAGAACTGCAGGTCTGATTTTCGGTATACAGGGATAAGTATGGGAAAAAAAAGTTTTTTGCCAAAATGTCATATGACCAGGATGACCTTTGACGTTTATTTAACAAATATGCCTATTAAATCAGTTATCACAAGTGCTAAACCCTTCATATTTGGTGGGATGAAGCACCTAATGGTACCACCTCCTTTACCTCATTAATTATGCACATATCTAATTCTGGGCAAGCCAATAGAGCTACAGGTTTGAATTTTGAAAAAAAGGTACAAGTATGAGAGCAAGGATTTTTACCAAAATGTCACCAGGATGACCTTTGACCTTGATTTAACCAATGCGCCTAAAACACAAAATTTATTTGCTAAATATTTGTGATGACCTTACATAACCTGTGACCTACTTTACTGTGTTTTAGAAAGTTAAGCAAATACAGGTTTTGTTTCTAGTGCATAATGGTATGCATCGTGATAAATTTTTCTTCAAATTGATGATATGACCTTGGATAACCTTTATCCATTGTTACTGTATCTCAAAACTTCAAGGATAAGAAACGTCATTCCGGTACCTTTAGTCAATGTATGCAAGTGCTTGGGCCCCGTGAAGCTGCTTGCGCTTTAATGAATCATATATTCGGTTCGGGTGGAAAATTTTGTTTCCCTTTCAATTTGCTGAATTGCCTCGCGTATCACAAGTCTACAATGTAAAAATACGTAAAGACCCAGACTTGACATACGTGTATTTACTTCTTGATCTTTTAGTTTTTTCATGTTGCCCAGTAATTGCTTAGTTAACAGTTTTGACATGTAATCGGGTGTTCGTGGCAAGGTGTAATAACTATTATGAAATATGCATATCAAGATAAAGAGCGCCAGCAAGCGGCAGTCGTAAATACTTACGTTTTCATTCTGGAATGCTGTTTTATGACAACGTTATTTCCCCTTGTGAATGCCAAGTTCAACTGACGGAATATGACATCATAAACGCAGTAGATATTAACCTGGAGAGGTCAGAAGTCAATCTTGGCCAGTTAGCGTGGTTAATCTTACGTAAAATAATACGTTCCGGATACCTCCATGATACATGTCTGAGCTATTGAAATAGATGTTGCTATAATTAATGTCTTGCAGCGCATCAGGGCATCGTTGAGGCCGACGTGGGACTGGGGACCAGCTGTAACCAAGAACAGAATCACTGCCGGATACGACCCCTTACGGGGCGGATTACCACCGGCGTATCAACTGCAGGAGAAAGCCAGTCCCAATCTCTATCAGCCGCCGCCAGCGAGATCTTCGGAGCCAGAAGCTGACCCGTTGGAGGAAACTGCTCTACAATGAGTGGTCCGGATTTAGTTAAAATATGTGAATTAGGTAACTGACAACCAATCAGACAGTTCTTCAAATCACAGAACTATCACAAGAGGTGAAAACTGAACGCTGTTTTGAAAAATACGCTTTTTATCCGCCAAGTGTGGAGTGCTGCTAATCTTAGTTTGCAGGTTAAAAGTGGTTAGAAGCAAAATGTTATAATGATGTAGAAGGCCGCGTGCTTTTCAGATAGCAACATAGAAATGCAATGAAATTCATCAATGCATAAATGTGTTTTACGCACATGACAAAGATGTCGGGACGCATTTCAGTGGAAGAGTGAATAACACAATGGCACACTGTCAACGAGGACCCTCGATGGTCTATGGTGAAGACTATTATGTTTCAAGAGAGCATTCATTTCATCCACTGCTATCTAAGAACAATCATCCATTTTTAATTCCACAGAACCATCTTTTGTGTTAATCCAAACAAATTATTACCTGGGACGCATGCTGCTAACATCTTGTCGTCTTATCTCTGGTAGAATAGTTGCTTGTTGAAAACTTCGGGATACTTTTTACAAAACTTCTGGTTTTTTTTGCCCGACTTGCACGATTAAAATTCATGCAATCTGGTATCCACTTATCAGTTTTAGCATTTTTGAGGTTGAAAAAGTCAAGATATGAGCAGCTCTCACAGATGACATTATTTATAATATTGATCTCTTCGTTTCGAGGGAAGGGCGCCATCCTCTGAAAAAGTTGTGGGAACTGTGTGAAATCCTGGTGATGTGGCACTAGCACGTACGCTTCGTTAACGTTTCATAATGCAAATGACGATTAAAATTTTGCAGGTATAGGTATCACGTGACATTTTAAATATGAGTTTGGTGTAAAAACGTACGCATTTTGTAATTATTTGCCTCTTTTATGCTTGTTTTCAAAGCATTTATTCTAAAAATATCGTACGAATAAAGAGGTCCACCATATCGCTTTAGTGTGTCATTATAGCGGTGATAAGTACACACACATACATCTATGAAAAGACTGAACCTTGCCAGGTTTAAGAATTCAAAGCAGGGAAAATACTTAACACTCGGTGGGTGTCTTTACTCACCTTCGCAACCGCATAGAATTGCGTTAATTTCATTACTTTCCAACCCATGATCAATATCATTATTTACATGTCAATAGGCTTGGCAGTATCGTACCATTCAATATACTCGGATGGAATTAGACTGATAATTCGTCGAATTACCAAGACAGCGTTGAGATTTATCAACAGATTACAAATTCCCTCTGTTCGAAAATCTGCAATCTCGATTAAACTATGTATGACTATCATTTTAATCGTATTTCTGGTTAACTATGCAAATCTAAATCGAGGTTTCAAATACATTGTATGCGCTTAACACTTTGCACGTTCTTGATTGATTCTGCATCACATCGACGACAATAAGAGGTGAAGATATGAACCATCACATCCACAGAAACAAATACGTTCTTTGGTGTTGCCCTTCAAGTTCTCATGAGTTGTGACGACACCGGCCCGCATACGCAAATAGAGGTCGAGGTGACCCCTGAATGACGTTTATATCCTTGTATATTTTCAACGCTTTGGTGCAAAGCAAATAAAAATTCTTACTTGAAAATAAGTGAAAGTAGCAACTTAGTACTGAATTCAGTGGTTCTGGTTGGCTGCAACAGGGCGTCCACGACCAAACTGTTGAATACAAAGAAGTCATATGTACAACCGTACCCGGCTTATGAATCCTTGTTGCCATGGCGACACCAATATTGCTGTCAATGTTTCTTAGTAGCATTCACGGGTTAACATGCACAGCTGGGTCGAGTTACAGACTGAGTCAATTGTCCCCTAATCCTGTTTGATTTCTACACTCGGAGCAAAGACGTCTTTAGTATACGCTAGTTAGAATTTGAAAATTTTCGCAGCAGTTTGAAACAAATTGAGTTTTTATACTTCACTGATCGTTATTTTTTCGGTGGGAACGTTTAATGCAGTCTTAATCATATGGGTTTGAAAAGCTGTCAGTCTGTTATTGCAATGGGCAGCCTGGCTATATTCCCGGTCAACACATCAATATAATAATTAGTTGGAAATTCGGGCAACAGTTGGTAATACACTTGATCACGCTTCCGAGTTGCTTTTATTCCATACAAATAAACACCTTTTGTCGATAACTGAAGTTCCAAATATGACTGGTGGACTGCTCATTCGGCCTTCAGGCTGAAAAGCTCGATTCAGAACTAATAATGAGCATAGTTATTCAGACGGCATTTGCAATTTCAACTGGCGGTAGATGTATTTTATTGTGATGCTGATTTGTGTTCTGCTCCTGCGCAGTGTATACCTCTCCGAGGCTCTCGCTTCCTTGGTCGCACTCTGAGACATGAGATCGCCGTCGACGTCGAAAGATGAACCCAGTCAGACAGGGTTTTTACGCTCTTCTACTGTTTTCCGTCTTCATCATAACGATCAGCACGGTGTATTTTTCACGCCAAGCATCGCGTCCCCTAGTTACCGCCCAGTCTGTGACGAACAGTGAGTCAGTTGAACGACCGCCGAAAACCGGCTTACGGTCGTCTGCGACGGCTGCAAACAGTTATGGAAGTGGATGGCAACATGGCAAAGAGACGCTCTTGGTTTACAGTTTCCTAGAGAATCTCAATGCACCTTGTAAAAAAAGTGAGTTGATATGCTTTTGATATCATAGCAATACCATGAAACAGGTATTCCATTCATATATTATTCATAATCATTAATGTGTTCTTTTTGAAGTAGCGCGTGATAGGTTTTTATAAATTTATTGAAAACACACAATGTCTAAGAAATAACATTACCATTTTCATGAATTATTCAACATGGCAAAATTTAAAAAAAATTGTGTGTTTTCAATACTTCCAAAAAATAGCAACTTATCAATTTAAAGATGGATAAATAATAAATAAATAAGAGTATTTGGAAACTTTAAAGACATTCACAAATCTGAGTTACAGGCAAATCTAACACTTCACCATTTATGTATATATGATCTCGAAGAAAACAGTCAATAGCTGTCAATAATTCCCAAGACTAATCCCCTACTGAAGCTGTCGCTAACGATTACAGGCGTTGTAGATTATTGAATGCGAAAAATAGCGCAAACGCAGCTTGTGAGATAAAAACCGGACCATCTTCTCTTTGTGAGCTTCGAGGGGTATAGTTTAAAGCGCTCTTATTAGCGTAACTGCAATCTCCTGAGTTCAGTTTTTTATTGAACCATTCTCATGGCTAATTGTTGGTGTTAGCCTGAAATAACCCCGCAACACACACACACACACACACACACACACACACACACCACACACACACACACACACACACACACACACACACACACACACACACACATACATACATACATACATACACGCGCGCGCACACACAGACAGACAGACGCACACAACATGCATGTGTATTTGTGTTTTAGTTTATGAGGAGAGAGAGAGAGAGAGAGAATGAATAATAACGAGCTTGAGTGACCTTAGCAATAATACTGTAAAATATATTAATTGAGTGTTACACATTGATACTGAAAACGTTTCATTGCCTTTATTTTTAATGATTCAACCCTTGACATGCAGTAATGAAATAAATCCTGTAAACCCGACGCCTAATTATGAAATGACATTGATGTGTAGGCCTCAAATGAATTTTTAAAATACAAACAGTATCACAACTCTTTATTAGATTTTCCTGCGAATATTTTGTCCAAGAACTGAGTGAAATCTAGAAACCTCCCTCTCTCCTTTCCTCTTCTGTACAACGTATACATGTGCTGAATAACGTTTCGGAAGTGAGTTAATGTAGGAGCGTGGCATTTAGCCGTGCTGTTGGAATCATTTGCACAAGACTACAGCCATGTTCACAACGTTATGAATTCACGCATTTATGGCGTTACACGGTCACTCCACTTCTGTTGAGTGATCGTGGGTGTTACTATGCAGAAGACGCGTTTATCGATTTGATGTTTACTTTAGGTGAGTGTGAAAGAAACTCAATTCAGTAGCTGAATAACTCATTCGATTTACTTGAAATCACGATATGTGTATCCTGAACGACATAATCCTAACGATCAAATTTGCCGATGGGAGAAATTAATCTACTCATGGAATGTCCAACTGCGAAGCGAGAACAGTTACTACTTTCGAAGCTCGGTGTATTTACAGAGGTTGGTTGCCATATTTTATACAATGTGTTTATATCGAACTGATTCTTAATTGGATGTTATAAGCTTACTGGGCGAAGTTATAGTTTTCGGGTCAAACCAAAGGGCATGTCACGATATCAGTTTCTTCACGTCACATGTCACATCATAAAATAATTACATTGTTTAACGTCGCGTCATGTCACGTAAAGTTATATCATATCAAGTCACCTCACATCACATCACATCACATCCCATCCCATCCCATCCCATCCCATCCCATCCCATCCCATCCGATCACATCACATCACATCACACCACATCACATCACATCACCTTGCTTCACGTAACAGTCACATCACACAACACTACGTTACCCGGTACCAGCACGTTGTCACCGTAATACAGTAAATCATATAGCTCATCTAGCTGTGTGTCACACGTGTCCAGAAGGTTCACATATATGTCATTCTTATATTTTCATTTATATATTTATTATTCTTCCAATGGGCGAAGGTCCAATACAGGATGAAGCACTCCCTACCAGTCGAAAAGATGACGTGTAAAATATTAATGCCTTGCTAAAGGGCACAGCACCATGTTCGAGTATGATCAAATTTACAATCCTCCTTTATTATACATCATATACCCAGCCCATGAACGAGTATTGAGTCCTGTATCTTACAGAACATACCTTGGTAATGCTTCAAATGTTTTATTCTAAGGCTGAAATGTGTTTTTGATTCGTTACAGACTTAATAGAAATAATTAAAGAACAGGAAATCCTCAGACGAAGAAAGGAATCTGATTTTATGGAGGTGCATATATGTTTCTTGTGTTTCGCCTGTAAATTTGTGTGAGCTTAGCTTTTTCTACCTGGTCGCTTTGCCAGGGGAGCAACAGTCTCTAGGCACGTAATGCATTATTATGAATTGCATGGAAAATAAACTGTGTAGACTTAACTGTTCACAATACAAATGTAGTGGCAAGTCAGGTTTCAAAGAAATGTTTGCAATGTGTTGAGCAGTGGGCAGGCCATCAGCTGGCGACAAGGACGTCGAATAGAAAAACATCAAAACTATAATCCTGATTTTCATCCTCTAGCTTCAATGAAACATACGGTTGTAATATATTTTAGGGCATGAAAGCAGGAAGTTATTGGCATAACTGGAATACAAATTTAAAGGTCGTCGCTACCAACGTGGCTGTGGTAACATGTGTGTGATTTTTACAGGAATGTGGTTGGTCCAACATGACGGACCGTGCATGGTATTCGATGATGGACTTTGCTACGTACGAGGCTGGCGACATCTACAAACCCGGCTCCCACAATCGAGATGATAGATCCGGTAGTGCATCCCTCCATCTGAACGACGAACTGCAAAGACGAGACGTGTGGTTCAAGGTTTGAAAGACAGCGCTTAGGGTTCCGGGAAAAGTATTAGGCCCTTCCAAAAAAAACGAATTCTCAGCGAAAAACTGAGCTTTTAATCCCACTAAAGTATAAAATATCCGAAAGCCTAGATACTTGCAAATGCTGTGATTTGTGTTTTATAATCACCGTTTACACAGAGACTCCTTGTCTGTGGTTGAAATAAGGATCATGTGACAGTCAACTTGAATAATCGCTGCAATTGATGTTTACTTTCCCTGTACAAATGGTCAGATATTTACTGCCGAAATATGCACTATCGATTGACAACATAGTGAATTTAAGAAGTATGTCTGTGATTTATTTCATCTGTCCTAGTTTTTGTCATAGACTCTTAAAGGTGTCAGACTAGGATCAATCATCCACCGGAAAACTGTCGCATCATAGAAAACGATCAGAGCTTCAAACAAAATTTCCAGACAACTTTGTGAGATTAATTAATAATTATTGATCACGCAAGTTTCGACCGGAAATACTGCGACCTTTGTACAGAGAAAGGTAAAAGCCGGTATTTGAGAGGTCCTTTAAATTTATTGTCACATGATTGTATGCAAAAAATTACAGAAAAAATATATATCACAGCATTTTTCAATATAGGCTTTCAAAAGTACGTTCTTCAATTGAGCTACGAGCACACTTTCTTTGCAGATGAATCACTTTGAAAGGGTCCGATACTTGTTCTTAAACCTTTACTTTAGGGGCTGCAATCATAAGACTATTCTTATTCCTTACGCCGAACTTGTTTAGATCTACGGCGATAACCCCGAACCACTTAATCAAAAGACAGCTCCATAGTGCCTCGCTTTCCAATCGATATTCTTTTTACTTTAAATATCAAGAAACAAAACGATTTCAATGCTTTGTTGACAAATATAGCGGAAGTTGAAGACGTTGTTAGTTCAAAATGAGTGTCGTCAATTCTCCTGTCCAAACACAGCACAGGTGAGGAGGTCTTATGCCACTTCTGTATCTTAAACACGGTATTATCGTGCGCTATTTAAATACAAACTCCTACATAAAGCCCTGCTAGCGCCTTTTCCAAAGTTTTAGACTATTACACCCTTAAGACATTCAGTTCCTTTCAGTATTCAAATTTGAAAACAAGGCAGGACAAAGCCAAGACACCTATAGCGTGACTTGAAATATTTGCAGGATAGAACCCGAATACGTTTCTTGAATTATATTAAGTCGGATTCTGCGATAAACATGTAGTTGTAGCTCGCAGACTGTGAGAGATTTTCACAGGGTCACTGTTACAAGACACTTCAACACTGTACGTTGTCTGTGTTACCTTAACAGTCTCATTTGTCTCTAAAATATCACTTCATACCGCATTGACCTTGTGAGGCAATGAATAAGGTATCTCAGATTATATACACATTTAAATTAGCGATTGAAGGGGCGATCTGATTGACGGTGTTTCCATTCTTGCAGGTCTCACCTACCAGTATTGGGGGTCATGGAGAAAAGCACATATCTCAGATAGCGGTGTTCCAGCTTGATCGTCTACTGGGGTTGTATTACACCGTGCCAGCCCGCGGAGTCAATCTGAACGTGACCGCTTTACTCAACAAACCTATACCGGACGAATTCAACGAGTTCCTGGAAAAACTCGGCGATTTGGTGAACGACCAAGGATTTGTTCAGGTTATTTCGGTTTCTATAAATTACCATTGTAGTCTTCCAGTTTGACGGATTAATGTTCGAGGGCCAAAGAAAGATTTGTTTCTGGTCCTTTACTCTCAAAAGCGATGCGGTGATGCAATTTTCTTTCTTTCTATTTTTATTCCTAACAATGCTGGTTTGGCACTATTGATGCAACAGTTATGGTCTTGTATCATAGGCTGCAAAATACTTCCGTTTTTATTGTAGCATTTTGGGCATGCAAACAGGGATATCGAGGATAGCTGTACTGATGAGTATGTAACCAAAAAGACGACGCGCAGGTCCTTAAACGACGCGCACGCAGACCAGAAACAGTTTTTGGCCTCAATTCATCAACTCACAAATATTCTTAGCGTGATGGTCATTATTTGCTGAAAGAAACGAAATATCTTTTTTAAATACACCAAAAGATCTTGAAGATTAAAAGAATCGAAGCATGAAAGTTTTTAGGATTTGGAAAACAGTTGTCATTGATACAGTAGTATAAGTTTAACCCTCCCATCGTACATGTTGCGAATTTCTTCCCGTTTGGTGTAGTCTTGCAGGCCACATTGCGTACACAGTCGAACAACAAAAAATGAGTTCTGGTTTAATGATTGACCATATCGTCTGCAAAATCAATATTCAATAACGTTATTTATTGATTTAATCTTTAAACAAATGCAGAGCTTGTCGTATTGACAATGATCGATGGAGCAAATGATGGCGAGATGACGTAACAGCATCAAGTCAGAACAAGGACCATGTAAACATGCATGGTTTTCCAGTTTTAGTTTTCGTGTCAAAACGGGTTCGCTGATTGTTATGTGATGTTAACTGGTAACACACAACAGACACCGTAACATCTGTTGTGTCATGGTTTATTTCAACTGAAAATGTCCATTTCTATTTATAGGGAACGCTGAATGCCTGGATAGAGAAACCACTATTCCGTTTCCGGTACAACATGCCTTCCTATCGCCGCATACCAGTAAAAATTCTGACGAGCAATCTAAGCGATAGGCAACGCTACGAAATGGAGTATCGTCTTTTCCTCTGGCTGTCAGGATTGAGGCTGTACGATAATCAACATGATACCTTGGCTATAGATTGGGCAGGTTAGAAATGGACTAAAGTATATCTTGGGAGGGAATAGTTAGAATTCTGATATGCAAAATCAAAGCCTCAGTAATGCTACTTTTGATGATTTTTTAATTATTTTCATTTTATATATCAATTGCAACTTCTTATTCTATTTCCCAAAGAATGTTGAAACACCCACACAGTAAGTGAGGCTACCCACAATTCTCCATGATCCGTACACACGGAAATCACTCACTGAACTGAAGCAAATTTCTTCTGTACACAGAACAGCTTGGTCCATATTTCGAAATTCTGGGACCATAGTTTTGATATTCATAGTTCTCTAATTTCTCACTGTGAATAATGAGAAGATCAACCCTTTTCCGCGGAGGAGATAGCAATTTTGTGATTTTGTCAACATAGTTTTTGACAGCCATATGCAATATTTTCAAGGAAACTAAGGGAATAAGTTGCATCTGTGTTGGCAAAAGAAAGGGTATTGATTTTTTTGAATGTTTGTAACAAAGGAAATTTGTATGTCTGACAGGTGGTATGATGAGAACATCTTAGTTGCTGATAACTTTACCTTGAAAAGTGTACAATTTTAGCACCTTCAAACGTGGAATTCTTATTCAATTTACTCCGAATTTTAAACATAATCAATAATTTTTGACCATAGTTTTAACCAATAATTCTAAAATTAAATTTTAAGTTTCAAATTGTTCAGAAACTGATAAAATTGAAGAAGCCTTTAGCAAATAATGTCTGAGCACACAAATCAAGGGGAGTTGTGGGTAGTCTCACTTACTGTGACCCTCTATTTAACTTGTCAACTTATCATTCAAATGTGTAAAATGCATTTTTATTGTTTTCATTTGAATTGTAGTCCGGACCAGAAGTCACTTTTCAACAATAACCATGCAGTTTACAACCATAGGGGCTGAGTTGACAAGCTGGATACTAGTGTATATAAACATTCTTTGGGAGAAGAACAAGGAATTATGGTTCACATTCAAAATAAAAATGGTGAAATTATCATAAAAAGTTAGCATTACTGGGGCTTTAATACCCTGGCTATATGTTTGGCAGGTTAGGAATATTCCCATAGACGTTGGGAAGGGATGGCTGGGACTCTGATATGTAAATTTTTGTACCCTGGCTATATATTGGGTAGTTTAGGGATGGACCAATAGATGTTAGGAGGGGATGGGTAGGACTCTGAAATGTAAACTTTGGTACCTTAGATACAGATTGGCTTGGATAGAAATGGACTAATAGATCTTTTGAGGGCATGGTTACGACTCTGAAATGCAGACTTCGATACCCTGCCTATAGATCGGTCAGGTTAGGCATGGCTCCATAGGTCCTAAGACGGGATGCTCGCGACATACACATTCTGTTTTGGCTCTCCGTAATTTTACAAATTACATTTTAAAGAAAGAGTTGACAAAATTCCTGATATCTACAACAAATACGTATGTTACTGCATAAACGATTATTACAACGAGCAGTAAAACTCATGGTAAAGTGCCGCTAACTTCCATCGATACATGAAAACAAAAAAACAAATTTTACCGAAAGATTGAGCATATTTTCCATCTTAAATGTGATCATAAAATATGCAAGACTGTTGGTATTTCACAGTATTAACTATTGGATTATCTGCACTTTTATTAACTATTGGATTATCTGCACTTTGTGCGTCAGATTATCCGGTGGTGATTGACAGTGACCGTGCCTTTCGAGAATCGGACAGCAAGCCTCCATCTTACCTTTACAACTGTCGATTTCCTAAGCACGTTATTCAGTATCTGAGAGTCACGGCTGATCTTTCGCCGAGATGTAGTCTCGGCCAACAGGTAGGTGGAAATTGCCATCGATAAGGTGAAGAGCAAGATCTTCTATCGTGTTAAGTTTATAGATCATAGGCAGCCAACCTCAGAGTCTATACTGGGCAGAAGCCAGGGCCAGTGAGGACGCATGCGCATACATTTATTCTGCAAATAACAGAGGTAATTACAAAGGTCATTCCATGCATAGTTTGAAACGCGTCGTCATTTTAAATATTCGTGCGAAAAAAGTTGAAATTTAGCGACTTTCTGTACATAAATGATGTTACATTGTAAAGTAAACGTTCGGTTTGTGACGATAACATATTGACATGCACTTAACTGTATGTTTTATCTCTTTTTTCGATATGATAATGATGAACTAGACAGTCAGTTTCTAGTCGGTGTGATCAATCCCTGGCATTTAAGTTTTTTCTCCTTGAGTATACTGCAAGCAAAGATATTAGGCCAAATAAAAAAATAGAGTGTTTCTGTTAACCCGACCCTCCCTATTTGAGACCCTTTGACCTTTTCCCTATTTTCGAAAATCACGCATGATTTTGCCGAATGTTCCTGTTTTTAATGGGTCACATTTAAATAAAAGAACTGAAAAAGGAGTTCCCGACCGATCTACTTTATTTCCTCAGGGCTTGTTATGGGAAACACACAATTTTTTCTTACACTTTAGCGGTGGATACTTGTTTTTGTAATCATTTCGTTTTTTTAATCTTTGACAAGCATTGTAAAGTCAGAGAGCCCATATTTTAACATATGCCCTGATGTAACGACGGATAAACAAATTAATTAACGTTTTGGAGATGAGTTCAAAAGGAGAACGAAAGAAAAAAATCCAGTAAAAGGTCAGTGCCATCAAGAATTTGTGTGTGCCAGAACCAATTGGTGATGACTGTCGCTTTCTCTGACCCTAGCAAAGCTGAGTAAACATCCTGTTTGTTGTTTGTTTGTTTTTTCAGCTTACAGCAGCATTGAATAGTGATCCGATTCGTCCTAACCGTCAAGAGTTGACGTCTAAGCATTCGGTCAACGGCACAAATGATGCCCTGACCATACTCGACGCAAGCGTGGTGTCTCTTTTACAGTTGGTCGATAAATGTATTGAAAAATTCGGGGAAAAAGTAGTCTTGTACGAGGACGTTTGATCAAAACATTTCAAAATGCGAAATAAATCTTTTTATGTTAAAATGTACCAGACTCGATGTAAATGTGATCTTGCCGTCGCGTCGACGACTTTGTGCCTTCGATATTGCTTACACCACGAGTGTTGATCAGTGGGGAAGGCTGCATGAATAGGTTGCAATTGGAACAGGTCCGGTGCCCGTGTATATGACCACTGTTAAACTTGCCATTTTACCCACACACTCTCCCTTCATCCATTGCGTCGTATGATCGGGAATCTTGGAACATCATAGTTACAACCTCTCTACTCAGGTCACAGCTTTTATCTATTGGGTATCTAGAATGATTCACCCGTATTCAGTCAAAGAGACTTGTACAGTCTGATCGCACAATGTAAGTGATGCTGACCCAAGGCAAGATGTGCATTCACTGCAAAATATTCGAAAGGTATAATACATTAGGTTTACATCAGAACCATACGACATTTCCACTTTAATGGTTATGATCCTGGGTCTGTGTATAGAAATCACACAATTTCTTGAAATCTCAAACATGGGCACAGGATCTTCTTTTCTTTGGATGGGATCTAGCTGCACCTCATTTAACTATCAAACTCTAGGTGAGAATTTCAGTGAGGCAAACCTGACCTGGCATGTTGCTGTTATGCGTCGCGAAAATGATCATTCATACGAATTCACCTTACGAGCGAAAGGTGTCTCTGTTTATCGGTTAGTGACCTTAGACATAACCAGTGAGGACACTTCACAGGCGCTTGGCACATTGCTGGGATAATAATCGTATTAATATGTAGAATGTCTATATACGACTTGATTATTCAATAAAGAATCACCATATGTGATCTTAGTGTAGGCCTACAGGCCTACACGTTGACTGGGGCGAAATGGTTGCCTGGCTCGGGCCCGCGCGAACGCACTGCATAATCATCAATGTGTAGAATGTCTACATGACTTGATTATTTAATAAAGAATAACGGTACGTGATATTACTGTACATGTCGGCTAGCTTAAGCGAGCGGCTGTAGAGCTTTGCAGGGCTTTGGCCCGGCTTGGGCCCATTGTCAACCGCTGCACACAGGATGGAAAGGTAAGAAAGCTTTTCACCGCCCGATTTCATTAATCAGCGAAATTCACGAACTCTGAGCGTTTCCGGTGATAAAAACTGGTCAACGGTCAGATGGTTGCATAAGCAATCGATCGACTGGCCTCTTTTGCCTAAAATCATACCTTACCCTATGCTACTGGCGAGAAATCGTCCTGAAAATCGGCCTGGGCACACCAACCCAGCGCCGGCCATCAGCTGCATGCAATGTACGCGTCCAATGAGAGAAGAGCAATATTGAAAGACAAGACGTCATCTGCTCATCTGCGAAGGGTTGTATGCAGTACGTCATTGCATGCAGCTGATTCAAAATGGCCGGCGATTCTTTTATTGAATAATCAAGTTGTATATAGACATTCTACATATTAAATACGATTATTATCCCAGCAATGTGCCAAGCGCCTGTGGGACACTATTGCATTTTTTGAATGACAAGTTACAGCACTAACCTTGTGCAACATCAAATTAATTAAGGTACAAATCATTAAATGGGATAGAAAATACAAATAGTGCATTTCTGACAGGGTGAATTCAGGTGCAAAGTACATTTCCTCATGAACATCGTCTCAATTCGCACCAAATTTATACTCATTTACTTCCAAAATGTATGAAAGGTCGACTGACGACTCGACACGCAACGCCTGCTTTTACGTCGCCTATTGTTATGCTAAACAGTTAAATGATGTCATTGCGCAAGACAACTACGCAATGTGAACAGCTACACACCTAGCTGCGTAGGCAAGGCTGAAAACAAGTGATCTGGTGCTTCATTGAAAACGTTTATTGATAATCAACCGATTATCAATTTTGAACCCGGGCATGCTTTTTAGGCAATGCAGTGACGGGGGAGGCTGTACGGAACGCGACGTTGCTTTGCCAAAGGCGAACGCAAGGTACGTAAAATGTGTACGTATATTGAATGTGTGCATTGAGTGTGGTGTTGAGTAAGGGTTCAGTGGCCACCACGGCCACGTCGGCCATTCACAGCAGCTGACGACAGACCATGTTGTACCACGATTGAACTCCCAGCTTTGTAAATGTAATTGGAACGAAAAGCGTCATCTCTTCGCATTTTTTGCGTAACCTATTTCTATGTTTGCCTTTAGGACTTGACAGAAATAATTTATGGCCAAAACTAGTATACTCGTCAGTTGTCAATGGCGCTGTTCAATACTCTCTATGATCCGAGTCAATGACCTCCAGTCCGTTCAGACATATGTTTTGGTATAAGTGACAAATGGTACTGCCCGAACACGGGTCCACGCAAATGTGTGTTGTAATGAAATTGTTCTCAGGTTAGGGCCTTCACCCTATTGAAAGCAAAGAGGTACTACCTTCGTCTTACGTTTAAGTCATGGTTACGGTTATGACTTTGCGGTTAGAAGAAAACCAACATGCTTTAGCCAGGAAGAATTATTAAATTGTTCCTCGGAATTGCCGCTTCTACTTTAGCATTGTTTGATTTTTTTGAAAAGAAAACGCAAATGTTAGACCCTACTTGAGGACGTTAAACAAAACAATGAGCTTACTGCGACTGTTTTATTGTTTGGACACTTTTTGGTATGTATTTTTAAAGTTGTAAACCTCCTTGGAGCACATATGGAAATATTCAGAATTTGTTCTGTCAATAACTCCTGTGTATTTGTTGCCTCTATTACAGTGGCAGTTTGTAGAATTTACACTCCAAGTCTTCCATAACAATGTAACTAGTGAGAGATTTCGCTGAAAAATTGCGCTAACTTAACAAAAACAAATACTCCCCGCCTCTGTAGTTTGCCTAAAATTCGAAGAACAATTTTTTTTTCTTCTGGCATTAGTATCGTTATCCCTTGCCTTACAGCGGCGAAAGAATTTGGTTTTACGGTCTCTAATTGATATCATCAACACGCATTTGTCAATTGATTAAAACAAGGTCACTGTCAAAAGCGAAAAGACAGTCACCAAGAGTGAACAGATAAATCAATAATTTATATGAATTATAGAATAACAAGAAAGCTTTAATAATATTTGCCACTTTTTCTTGCAGATCATGACACACTAGAAATTAACTTTTGAGTCGTTGTGAGGACATCGTCCATTCAAAGATAGTGGCACACCTTTAGTTTTTGTTACACTGGATTCAAAGACCGTATCTTATGCCAGCGAAGAAAACAACCTTCAACTACCCATTCAGGCAGCAATCCTGGCCGGAAGGACGCGCCAAAGTCAGGGCTGGATTTCTGTCCAGAATATGGAGGAGGGCAGTGAAAACGAGGCCAAAATATGCATTTGCTCTGATACTGACGTTTTCATTTGTCAGCATGGCGTTCATGATGTACAGTCTAGCCTCGTTCAGGGACGACAGTTTAGCCGCAGAGAGAGGCATCGCTCTCGATCACGGTATCTTCTTCGATGACATAATGATCAATGTACAGAAGGCTCGTACTATGAAGCCAGAGGAACCGATAACGAATAAGGAAAAAGAAAAGTCTGCGTTCCTTGGCAAACTGATAACGAAGTTAAAAGAGCCGGTATAGTTTCCCGTACACATGTATTTTTTAACAGATAGTGAAAGATCTCAGTTTCATGTTACAGGAAGAAGGGCCCAAGTCAATGGTACTTGTCTTTGCGAATTTGTCACATTTGTCAGTCCAGTGAATATGCCATCATGGCTAAACACTATTCAAACATGAACGGGTAGGAACTTCTTCACGATGGAAGGTCCTCAGCATACGATTACATACCATTGCAGGCTAAAATGTGGTGCGATTCACAATATTACATGTTGCGATAAGGCTTTTCTTCGTCAGTCTTGTTTGAAAGACCAAGAGTGAGGTATTAATTCAGAGGATGATTCACTGACACTGTCCTTTGCTTTGAAATTTAGCCCACAGACTCCTTTGGGTGACATTCATTTGATCTGATAAAATGGCGACGATAAGTTTCGACCCTCTTTTTCTATGGAATCCTCGCGATAGCTTCATTCAAAGATGGTTGGATATTATTAATAATAAATGCCATACGTGCTGTATTTGAATTGGTTTTTTGTCACGAAATAGATTAAATAGCCATAACAATTGCCATCTTATTTGCTACTTAGGAGCTATGAAGCAAACGTTTAGTCTGCCAAATTGTTTGCATCGAAAAATGACAACAAAGCTAAATTTTCTACTTTCAAGTCTTGTTTGTTGGTTTGTAAGGATTACCTCACTCATGTGTAAAATTAATGACAAAATTTGCATATGTACAATTTTCAAGGGACACGTTTCTCATTTTATAAAAACGTCAATTTCTGTAAAGCCATTCATATTATAGCTTTGAAATGTAAAATTATTTCATCAAATTGTGTTGTGGTTCATCTCACTGACAGATTTAAAATGATAATAAAATTTGCTGATCTTCTGAGTTTTGGTCAAAACATCATTTTCTCCAAAACAGTAGTCCGATTCGCGAATGAAGTCCACAGTTCACATATGAGAGAGCGATTATTTATAAATTAGGCTAGCGTTATACTCAATCAATTTATTTTTAAGTCTCATACCATTGAAATGAGAGGAAACAAAAGTAGTTATCTGTTCGGAAGTGTTATACCAGTATCTCGGTTTTGTCTTCAATTCAAGTCATCCGAAAATTCCCATCCGATCTATTAAAGGGCCAGTAATGCTAATTTTTGATAATTTTTTCACCATTTTTGGTTTTAATGTCAACCATGATTTTTTTTGTTCTGCTCCCCAAGGCATGTTGATCTACACAGTATTTAGCTTGTCAACTCAGCCCGTACGTGTACAAACTGCATTGTTACTATTGAAAAGTGAATTCTGGTCCGGACTAGAATTCAAATGTAAACAATAACAATGCATTTTACACTCATAGACGCTATGTTGACGAGTCACATAGTTAGTGTTTTAACATTCTTTTGCGAGTAGAATAATAAAAAGTTAGCGTTACTGACCTTTAATGTAGAGCTAGGTTGCAGTATGTGAATGTTGAAAGGTTACAATCATGCTTCCCCCGGGCCACCCGTCCCTTCCGCTCCCTCTGTCAAACAACTCAACCTGAATTAGTTTGAGGCTGTATATCATGATATCTGCAACTTTGTGATACCTGTCGACAGTCTTCGTCATGTTACTTAAGGTATGACGTGGGTGTATTTGCGGAGAGATTACAGTACGGCTGTACAACGGAATGCGAGTTAAGAATTAACGTCAGAAGCAGATCAGTACACAGTTTGAGGGCTGATACACGTATCTATGGACCGAAATTCAGCGTAGGAAAATTTAATCAACGGATTAAAAGAAATACTCCGAACAGACCTTTGCCCATGTAAATCACTGCGCTTTGACAACGAATGCTATCTTTATTTACAATCACGTAAGCTGCGTAATTTTGAATTGTGAATTATTCCAACCGTGGTACAAAACACTAAAAGCGTCTGCCCATCTCTGATGAATAAATACGGATACATTATCAGATGAAACTACCTATAGAATTTGCTTCTCAATTATTCAACCGCTGAGCTACGAATGTTAGAGATAACAACACCGAGAAGTTAAATTAGTCAGGATATTGTTTCAGATATCGATCTGACATTAAATGTTGACATTAAATGGACGAACAACTTTCAGCAGTTTATTGCCTATAGAAAATTGCTACTTCAATGCAATCTGAATCTATAATGGTTTCAATATACGGCTAGTTTTCAATCGGATTCGAACCCATAACATACGGCATCAGTCGCCTAGCTGAGAGGCCACAGACAGAACCGCTCGGCTAAATCTCCACTCCCAAAAAAGAGCGGTTCAATAGCCGGCTAAGTTGTTACATTTTTCTGACTGAGACCGCTCAACACGTTGTAGAGTTCGTGAAGCACTCACGCACGCATGCTCACTATCATACATCGCACATACACACTTTATCGAAGCGAAGAAACGAATTTCGTCGCTTTAACTGGGCAAACGATAACCTCGGGGACAATTCTGTCCACCAGCAGTGTTACTAACCCAGGGTAGAAAATACGGCTAGTTTTCAATCGGTTTCAATGCTTCTTTGTGTCTGGAAAAATAATATGACTTGAAATCTTCTTTAGTATTTAGGGAGCCGTCATTATTTATGGCCTGGGGGGGGGTCGGAGGAATCTGAGGGGGGTCACTCAAAAAATCGAAAGCTACAAGGGGGGGTTGCTCAAAAGTTGAGAACAAGAAAGGGGGGGCTACTCAATTTTGTTGACATGTATTGAAGCATTTAGTGGAGTTACGAATTAATACAACAATAATAGTAAAGATATGTATATTCATACCCGGTATTTGTGTACACACACACACACACATAATATACATAATATACTAAAATCTCATTACACTATGTGTTTCACGTTATTGTGATCTTCAGACGAGAATGATCAGCTATTCGACGTGGCAAGCCTTATGTTAGAGGCTAGTACTGAGAACATTTTTCAGTATTTCCTGATTAAAGATTGATACACTTGCCTGATCATTAATGAGAAACGTCTGCTTTCTATATTCTACATTGTATAGGTTACCGATAGGGGAAAATGTGTACAGCAAGCTTATTCTGATGCTATAAAGTTTAAAACCAGTTGAATCCCTTGACAACAAACCCATCTTTTATTGCAGGATAATAATAATTAATATAAATGTGAATTTATGTATATCTGTCGCTATTTTTTCGGTTTCAAAAAAAAATAGTTGAAATCAGTGAACTGAAATATAAGTTTTGAAATACTGTCTCAGATTTATTTTCCTTTGAGTTTTTTATACGAAAAGAATACTCCCCAAGTGCCACCAAATAACACCATTTTAACCTCTATTTTTAAAAAGCTCCAATGGCAGGAGGGGGGACACCCCCCTCCTGACCTCCCCCGCGACCGCTTATGCGGTCTCTTGTGGTGCTTTCGCACCAACTCTTCCCCCTCTTGAAAAAAATTCTACAGAATAACTGCATGTCACCAGAGCACTGGATACAGACCTGTACATCAGCCCCTGCCACAGCAATTGGAACCTCCTTCCGACAAAGACCTATACCACAGGGGTTTAATCAGGGTCTGTACAGGGCCTGTCGCAGCAGCAATCCATTTTACTGTATAGATATTTAACTTTCCCAATTTTTTTTTTGGGGGGGGGGAGGGGGGGGGTCACTCAAATTTTCTGTAGTAGAGAGGGGGGTTACTCAAACACGTCATGGTTGGCAGGGGGGGTTACTCGAAATTTGGAGTTTCGAAAGCAATCCTCCGACCCCCCCCCCCAGGCCGTAAATAATGACGGCTCCCTTAGTCACAATATGTGCTGTTCAGAATACAGTACAAATCTCCATATCATGGTGTTCTCCGGGCCCGGCAACCAACACAATTCAAACGGAGCTTCTTGTTGCCATATGGTACGGGGTAAATCATACACATGCCACTTTCAGTTTATATTCGCATAAAGATTTTACCCATGCGATAAAAGATTTTGTCCTACTTTCTCATTGAACATCTGTCCATTATCAAAGTCATTATATTTTTAGTTAATAGGAACGGTTCTTTACTCTCCACCGCTTTATTACCATAGGTCGCATCAAATGTTTCCGTTTCAATCCAAATTGCCAATAGATTAGATTTATCTTTTGCAGT
This sequence comes from Ptychodera flava, assembly GCF_041260155.1. Taxonomy (NCBI): domain Eukaryota; kingdom Metazoa; phylum Hemichordata; class Enteropneusta; family Ptychoderidae; genus Ptychodera; species Ptychodera flava. Next base: position 43,496,998 of record NC_091931.1, on the reverse strand, counting down.
ATCAACAATGCAAGTACGTTTCTATGGTTATATGAGGCCATAACTTTTGTTTTACAATATCATGCGCCCACCACATGTTAAGTAAATAAATCAATATCTTTAGACCGACAATTAGCGATAAGACTACCATGCGATTTCGTTGATTTTTTCCAGACAAATTTTAAAAATTGTCCGATTTTATCTTGTATTGAGTTTTTCTACATATTAACAAAATGTTGACAATATCAATTTACAAGCATTAGCTATTTCGTAACCCATGAAACAATGTCAATCAAACACCCTAAAATAAATGGTTCAGACTACTGGAACAGCTCTTTTGATGATTGTTTTGCAAAAAAATATTCAAATATATATAGGTAAACAACCATAATAAAAGACACAAACCTCTGGCATCCATGGACTAAATGTTAAAGGACCCATGAAATCACTTTATGTCCAAGAATTTGAATCATGCCGAGATGCTCTCGGACATGACGTGTTCATATCGGCCACCACTTGTTGCCAGCTGGGAAAAGTGAAAGTCTAGATTGACACTTCATCATGACAATTGTTTGCACGGTCCACCTGCACCTAAGATCACCCGATCACCCGATTTTTAATTTGTATACTTAAAAATCTGCGTTTCAGATTTTGTAAAAAAAATCGCAAAGAGTGTTCGTCAATTTTCAAATAGCTTAATGACTTTATGACTTTAAGGTAGAATACGCCTCGGGGACAGAAATTCAGGCTTTCAAATGTTATCAATTCTCTTCTGATCTACCACTTGTTGGGGTTCATTTTAAAGCTCTCGACGAAACAAAGTTTTGACCGCCTTAGTTTTACGAAAATCGAAAATTTTATTTTTCCCCATAGAGTTAACACAGGGAGTGCGGCCAATTGAATTTCAAATATCGGGAAATTTTAGGGAATTTGTCCGACTCTGGTGCCAAATTTTGCACGGTGACTCATGACTTTTATTTTTGCTTTGGTAACAGAATGGTCGAAAGTTTCATTGAGGTAAGATTGAGCAAAAGTTCAAGTCTTTCACTGTTGAGTTGCATATTACATTAAATAAATCAGAATACGGTCATCGTCCTGGTAACTCACAAATCAAGTTTGAAATTTATTGAACAGGAATCTTTTTAGTAAAGAAGAGCTTTTAACCAAACATAGGCAAAATTTTAGAATCACAAAAATGCGAATTACAAAATTATAAAATGTTCAATGTACAAATCAAAAAAACAAAGCATTTATGCGATTATTCTTAAAGAGAAAATTTCAAGTGTCCAAAACTTTGAAGGTCGCCGACACGACGGTCACGTGGGCGATAGGTTCAAGTTCAATTAGACTATTCACAAGCTGTTATGATATTACTTTGTTTTTACATTAACTATTCAGTGTTCACTAATGATGATTATGGTGATGATCATGAGGAGGGGGAGAAAGGTTGGCAGGATGATGTTGAGTATGGAATGTATCATGAACGACATGATGAAGAGTGATGATAAAGAGGGCTGGTGCGCCATCGTCTTGACAATATTAACAACATTGACATCATTAATTTTCTCTCGTGGTACACAGCACAAGTGCATTTTGTTATTCAAACGGAGACCATCAGCGAAATGCCCTCAAGGGAAGTTATAGCTCACATCCTCAGGGCACCTCCCGTATCCCTGCCAGTCGGGTATATAAATACTTCGAATCACTTGCACAAACTGAGGGCGCAGTGCGACTTGCTGTGCACCGAAAAACATTGCTCCAAATATCACAACGAATATCATTCTGCTCAAATATCGACATAGTTTTATTCTGAAAAGAACGGCAACGACGCTACGCGCAGAGTTGTATCAATGGCGTTTTAAAGTTTTTTGTATGAGAGTGTATAATGATATTTGTTTATGCACACATATCGACGAAACTGGTCTCTTCCATATCCATCATAATACGGCCTTTGATGCAATATGTCACATCGTGGACACCGCAGTTGTTGTGATAAGGGCCAATATTTTATGGTTCGATGGCCCGTTACCATGGCAATTTGATCTCATATTTTCTAATCTACTTGAATACACTTGAGTTATATTTGCAAGTGATACGACTTTCACACAATCTTCCTTCGCAAAAACTGTCATTTTTTTTTTTGCAAAACTGCCCTAGCTCACGTAAGGCTGCTCTGCAGAAGATGGGAGAAAAACAGACGTCCCCATTAATAGTGCGCTTGCACTCTTTCATGACATTGCCACATCACATGCAATGTCCTACGTAAACACATCATTCATTGTACAGGCCTTTTAAACCAGTGAGTGTATGACAATGTAATATCAACCCCCGCCCGGTCACAGCTGCTGAAATCTTTGCATAGAGGTTATTGCATCCGGGATGAAACGCGTGACGCCGAACGATTATTTTTTTGTTTTCGCACCATTTACAAGTTTTCACGAATCCTCCTTCTGTGTTGCATGGAAAAGAATAATTTCAGTATCAAAGGCAGGCGAAAAGCCAACAATATAACGGACATAAGCCAGTGGCACCATCCTGCATCTGATGTTGTTGTGCTCAATGTGAATGACAACTGTTATACAAGGGACTCACTTTTGCGCAGCGAAACGTTCGAACTTCACAGAATTGCCAAGGCGGCACAAGCGGCTATCGACGGTCTAGCTGAAGTGTATGAGTGTAGTATCCACATTCATTGTTGACAACTGAATGTTGAAGGCAGTAGAATTTATTTCGTCAATTAATGACATTTCATACTGTACTTGATGCAAAGTATTAACGCAGATAATACTTTTTATTTCAACACACTTCACAGAGAATGAGAAGAAAATGCAATTGTTTAATATCAACAAAAGTATTATAATGCTACAAAACTGAAATCCATTGTCCCTCCAACGTGGAAAGACTGTGGTCACGTGAACGCCACATCTAGCATGTCTAATGTGCAGACGAAGTGAATATTTGAACAAAACTGTCTTAAATTGTTGTAATGCTCTTCTGTATGTAATTTATTCGAGATGAGAGAGGGGGGGCAGAGGGAGGGAGAGTGTCACACAACACCACTGATGAGCTTCTAAAAGATGGTGCAAAATTTCGAAAGTTAGTTAAACTTGTGTCGTAAATGCCATTCAGAGTTCCAAGTATGGTACATGTACTTCACGCTGACAAGGTCATGGTCGCTGTTTTCATCGCCAGCCGCTACCCGCACTTGCGACGAGTCACACACTCAACAAACAAAGGATCCGGGAAAATTTCTCCGGTTGCATGCAATTGTAAATAATACCGCTAACCATGAACCCCCGTTGCACATGTGTTACAGTTACGATTGAGTCACGTTTTTCATACTTATAGAGCATGATCCAGGTCAAGGAATCCATGCTTTCCGCTCATAGAGTTATTTGCTTCTCCTTTTCAATGAGAATCCGATTCACCGTCGTTCCCTCAATTAGAAATCCGAAGAACATTCTTAATCTAAAAGAAGACAACATGCCACCTCATCAATGTGTTGTAAGTGTTCTAATCTTCTCCAGTACTGTCCTTTCTAAGGAAGTTCATGTCCAACGTTATGCTTATAGGTGTAACTGTTGTGACTGGAGTTGAACTTGGCGCTTTCGACGAGGTTCGGTGCTCTTGAATCTTGTATCTTACGCCCCCAACGGTGATGGCCGAGAATTTTTCTGTAAGGGCAAAGAAAATCGTGAACGAGAGTACATACTTTTGCAATGCAGTTTTAAGAAAGACGTAAGGTATTTTACTTCACACCGGTGTTGGCCTTTGTCTTTGCTCCAAATATCATGAACCAGCTTCAGTTTTTGGGTTTATAGTACACCGCGTTCTAGTGTACTGACGAAAGAACTATAATGGAGAGAAGAAGCGTGCAAAAGTTTGAATTGTGAAAATATGCTATCGGTGAAGTAATCAATTTGGGCATGACTTAGTTTTGTCAGTGCGTTTTTCGGTGACAATGTGTATGGAAACTATTGTACAAGTTTGTTTCAAATTTCCTGTGCAAATAACAAACTCGCATCCATTTCAGGTAATGACCTTGGTATAGCTACAAACTCTTGACGACTATTCCAATATTTGTGCTGTGACTTGTTTCAAAACAATGTGACAGCTGATTCTTGCGTCTTATTATCACAATATTTGCCAATAAAAAAAAATAGAAATGAGTGGATAGCTACAATAAAAAGGGGCACTTTAACTAACATGGAATAACAATTCTAACTTTTTTATAGTCTCTTCTGTATACCTTACCAAACTTTTAGATTCATTCAAGCTAGGAATAAGAAATGTTTTGTTGCTGCAGGGTACAACATGTACGCTCGTAAAATGTCAATGAAGTTAATATTTTCGTCAATATCTTAAATTTACGTAGACTACAATCAGTAGTGCTTTGTCGACCCATTGACATCTCACCTGGCGTACTGGTGGTGCATCTAGATGATGTGTAATCACTACCAAGGCTTGAATTGATATGGTAAGCTTGTACTAGCTTTCTGGGACTCGCTTTTCTCGGCGTCGAGTTGCTTGAGCTTCTTACGGGTATAAACAGCGACTTACTCGGCCTTGCCGATTCCCAGTGTACAGGCGGTTGGCACACCAGTGCCTCGCCACAGCTCAAGCCCTTCTGCGTCCGATCAAAACCAGGCTCTGGAATTTTCACCAAACTCTGCAAAACATTTTGACAAGAATGAACCGAATTCTTAGATTAAAAATCAGGGATGACATTTTCTTATGTTTTTGTTTTTTATATACATGTATACTTGTCTTTGTGTGTGTCTTTCCATCCATATTGCTGCCGGTCTGTCTGTCTGTGTTTCTGCGTGTATTTAATAAGCTTGTGCGTATGTATGTATGAATGTGTGTATGTATGTATGTATGTATGTATGTATGTATGAATGTGTATGTATGTATGTATGTATGTATGTATGTATGTATGTATGTATGTATGTATGTATGTATGTATGTATCAATCTATCTATCTATCTATCTAGCTATCTATCTATCTATCTATCTATCCATCTATTTATCTATCTATCTCCGAAGATGTTGCTACCTATCTCCTTTCTTCGCTACCTTACGTGTCTTATATAAATACAAAATATGAATGCATGGACTTTGAGAAATTTCAGTTTTAAAATGCTATTACAAAAATATTGCATGATTGCTCTGATGACCATACGTATGAGAATGTACTTTGTTCAAAAAATGTTTTTAATTAATTAGTTTTCCAACAGTTTGTACACATACTTTTGCATGGTAATTCCCTTCAACAGGTGAAAGTCCCATAAAGGTGTATCTGGCTGGCGGGTGCCTATTCAGAAAGCCAGGTTCATCGGCCTTCACGCCGAGAACTCCTTTCAGACTTTTGATTCGCCGTTTTGGTCTCTGAAGGAGAAAACAAGGCAATGTCAGCGGGAAAAATATCAAAACTGTCAATGCATAAACCCGCTACTTATTGAGCGTGATCATGTGGTGAGATTTCCGTCAATGAAAAAGTCTAAATTGTGTCGAGAATCATAGCAGTTGGCAAAATATCACAGTTTCATCAAAAGAAGTATTACGGGAGTGACTGCCAGTGTATATGTCTGGCCTTCAACGGTTTTGAACAATTTTATAGTGGTTTAAATTTGAATTTCGATGTGAGAGTGTTTAAGTTGAACACGACATCATCCATTCTGGCCTTCAACGGTTTTGAACAATTTAGAGGTTTAAATTTGAATTTCGATGTGAGAGTGTTTAAGTTGAACACGACATCACCCATTCTGGCCTTCAACGGTTTTGAACAATTTAGTGGTTTAAATTTGAATTTCGATGTGAGAGTGTTTAAGTTGAACATGACATCACCCATTCTGGCCTTCAACGGTTTTGAACAATTTAGTGGTTTAAATTTGAATTTTGATGTGAGAGTGTTTAAGTTGAACTCGCCATCACCCATTCTTTGTCTTTTTAGGTAGAGTATGCGCGCGCCTTGAAAGTGAAAGACGTCTCAAAGTTTCCTTTATTAAAACTTTCAACATTCTCTTACCGAATCAAGAATAAAATCAGGGGGTGGCCTTCCAAAGTTTGATACTAGAGTTTAACAGGATACCTAACTTTTATACCGATATTTGAAATTCAAAATGGCCACCATCTCTGTGTTATAAATAAACATTTTGATTTGTAGAAGAACCAAGAAAGTGGAAGAATTTCTCATATCAAGGCCTTTAAGTTATTATTATTATTATGATTATTATGATTATGATTATTATTATTGTTATTAAAGTAAGCGTTAATAAGAAGAAATGCAAATACCACGCTAAAGGGTAAAACAATACCATAAAAAACAATAATAACAGTGACGTTAAAACTGCATTAATAACATGTTCAAGACAAGTCAATGACAATGACACATTCCCCACTTGTAAATGGGTACTTTAATTACAAGTCTTCTGAGAGGAAAGAGTCCTCTTCATTATTAGGTCTGAGATTAAAAATACTGCGATACAGATGGGGCTTAATTGCCAAAAATGAGTTCCATGGTGGTGAAAACATAAGTAAGCCGCCATACTAATTACAAAAGGGCATTAAAATGAATCAATTAGTAATTAATCGACAGGATGCTGCCAAACATTTTTGCATCCTATCCTAACACTGACAGATTATCACCGGTACCATATTTCATAAAGTTTGATGCAGTACTTTGGACATTCACCCTAAAAACAAAAATCTATTTTGTAAATGCAAACTAGCAATTAATTTTTATATATAAATGATACCACTAAGTGTCATTGATTTGTATTTACGACACTATGAGAGCAAAATCTGTACCAAGTTTCATCAAATTTAACGCAGTATTTGTGGATATATCACTCTTATTAGGAAAGTTCATTACATATGCCATTACAAATTAATCAACTTGACACTGATAAATGTCTTTTTCACTGTTAAAGCAATGTGAGCTTAACATCTGTACCAAGTTTCATGAAATTTGATGCCGTATTTCTTGACATATCAGACTAATTACGAAAATTCAATAATTGACATGATACTGGTACATGACGTTCAACAAATTGATGTGCATGTATGACATAGGTCAATGTCCTTGTGCCAACTTTGAATGACACTGCTATATGTCTGAGTTATAGCTCTGTACATGAAAAAATCGTAACAAAATGGCCACCAGGCAGCCATTATATTGCATTGGACTGTGAAACCAATAGACATGCATATTTATGACATGATAGGTCAATGTCCTTGTACCAACTTTGAAAAAATCAGTTAATACATGTCCAAATTATGGCTCAGGATATGAAAAAATCATAACAAAATGGCCACAAGGCAGCCATATTGCATCGGATTATGAAACCAATTGACATGCATATTTATGACATAGGTCAATGTCATTGTACCAACTTTGAATAAAATCTGATGATACATGTCTGAGTTATGGCTAAGGACATGAAAAATTGTAACAAAATGGCCGCCATGCAGCCATATTGGATCGTATCGTGAAACAAATTGACGTGCATATGTATGATATAGGTCAATGTCCTTGTACCAACTTTAAATAAAGTTGGCTGAGATGTGCCTGAGTTGTGGCTCCGTACATGACAAAATCGTAATGAAATGGCCGCATGGCGGCCATATTGGATCATATTGTGAAACAAATTGACATGCATATGTATGATATAGGTCAATGTCCTTGTACCAACTTTGGATAAAATCGGTTGAGATGTGCCTGAGTTATGGCTCCGTTCATGAAAAATTCGTAACAAAATGGCCGCACGGCAGCCATATTGGATAGTATCACAAAACAAATCAATGTGGATATGCATGACATAGGCCAATGTCCTTGTACCAAGTTTGGATAAAATCGATTGAGATATGCCCGAGTTATGGCTCCGTACATGAAAAAATCGTAACAAAATGGCCGCATGGCGGCCATATTGGCTTGTATCACAAAACAAATCGACGTGCATATGTATGACATATGAAGAGTAATCCTTGTACCAAGTTTGAATTAAATCACTCCAGACATCTCTGAAATATCTGCGTGAACGGACGGACGCATGCACGGACATGACCAAACCTATAAGTCCCCCGATCGGTGTCCGTGGGGACTAATGAGGCAGCTGTAAATATCTTTAGTCAATCAAAGATAACGGACACCGTCTGTCAACCCATCTGGTACAGATACAGCCTTCATACTTATAAACGTGAAATATGAATAATGCTTGTCAAAATTTAACAATGAAATGAAATACTGTTCTTTCAAGCAAATTCCATTAATACGTGATAATAAATCAGCATTTTTCATTTCATTTATCCATTAAAGTGCATATTCCATATATGCATGTCAAAACAACATGCACGAGAATTATTATAAGTCTCGACTTCATTAACTCAGGACAACTTATTATTATTGTCTTTCTCATTGTCATAATATTACGTGCAGGCAAATATGAGCTCCCACAAGTGGAAGATCAGAAAAGATTTGTAAGAATTCAGTGTTCGAATGTCTGTTCCATGGGACAGGAATTGATCACTTATCGAACGCGTGAAAAACCTGAGTGTGGCTTGAATAAAACATGAATATGTCACATGGACATTTATATGTACTAAAGGACATGTCGCCTTCACAGCATATCGAAATATTAGAATGAAAAGTTTTTAGTTTAAAAAGCACCATATATTGCAATTTATAATAACTCCGAATTTAATAGAAATATTGAGTTATATGATCATCCATTACAACGCTAGCTTTGTCGTTGGTCAATACATTAAAATATAATTGCACACAATCTTGTACGTACTTCAGTTCACAATGAAAATATCGTAATGGATCACATACGACGTGACAGATCACCTACCTGGTAAGTTGAAAACATAGACTGGTCGTCATGGAAACACACCACACAGTTATCATCGTCTGTCAATAAGACAGAAAAGAAATTGAGCAATTAATTGACTTTTCATCGGCGTAATGTCAACGCCCCCACACATCGAATGAGCGAGACGCCATTGTTGTTCTTTTTTAGAGCATGATCAGTAATTAATGGACGAAGCCTAACTGATAATCGTAACATGCGTGAAATCGTAGGCTATATTCGCTTCATACTTTTCCACTTGGAGGGAAAGGACTTGCGCAGTAAGTAAATATTGACAGGCTCGTCACCTGAATAGAGCTACCTATTAGCAAGACGTTAGATTCTTGTAGATTTTTGTGCCTCATTCTTACACAAATATAAGCGACACAGACGGAATAACATTGTGGCATTTCTTGCTTTCCCGCCACTGACAAAATGTACCTCAAATAACCTCACTAAGTGAAATTTTGCCGATAGGTATCCTCGCCGTTTCAAAACACCCATTAGAGCATCAGGGTAATTCAGATGTGAAGTACTAAAATAACCTTCTTTTAATATTGAAGAGGACAGAATTGGCTATATAATAATGCATCAGTTGAAGTCTACGGAGGAAGTGTAATTTTCGATCTCGTTGAGGATCTGATACATTTCACCATTGTTATGCTATTGTCTTCACAGTTTATATAAGCTCAGACACGGTTCCTCCTTGCTGGGAAAGTTCAAAGCTTTCCGCGCATTACAAAAAATACATGGAGTTTGTAGCAATAATAACAAACAATTCACGGAAAATTTTAAAGGGAGTTGTACGTGGAAAGAATCTGAAGCCTTTGCCTGGCCATGTGTCATGTCTATCACCAACAGTGTACTTTGCTTCGAAAATTACAAGGAATTCTAACTATGACCACTAGGTGGCGGAATAGTGCTCCATGACAACCGTTTATATTTTCCGTTGACAGCTTGCGATGTACACACATATTTTCACCAGTTCAATTTAAACAGAGTTGAAAGTATTATCGATCGCACATTCCGTAAGGGTGGGTGTCTAAACGCCTGGCGGTGATTTCAAGTCTTTCAGTTAGCAACCCACGTAGTCTACTCAAAGTCAATAAAAACCGTCAAAGTACCGCGGTAAGACGTACGATGCAGTACTGCATTCTCTGCCATTGTGATCGTATTTATCTCTCGGTACATTAATAGCTATAGGGAGGATATGATTTATGTGTCTCGTCCTTCGCTCGGGCTGCCGTTCAATTCAGAATGGACCGAGTCCGCGTAGAAGTGATATTTCGTTTTCCGGGGAAGTTATAAAAGGCGCTCGAAACGAAAACTGTTTCGCATAAATGTTGTCACGACTTTTGTGTTTGTCTGTAGGCCTATTTTTGTTTAAATTTATACATTTATGATCTGGTACACTTTCCAGCATTGTTGGGGCTGATGTAGAGCTCATAATTTTTAAGGATTTCATCACCTGGGAACAGATTAAGGGGGCTTGCGTAGATTATGGAAGATTAACGAAATGCAGTCTGCTGGTCGTCACGATAGAAAGGAACCCGGCCAGTATGATGGCGTCAGCTATTTTAATTTAGTGACAGATTTATGGGTCGTTAAAGATATAATAATAAAGGTTTATTGCAAAACACATTGTGACCAAAAGGTCAAATTACGTTTATATACAAGACTTTAAGAAAAAAATAACTTGTACGAAAAATTTACATTGCTGTCCACAGCGTTGTAAGAAAAAAAAAAAAACAAAATAATGTTCAATCCGTTACATATTTATACGTCAACAATACACTCTAGAAAAACACCAGACTAACTTACATACTGTACAAAACAATAAATTAGACAGTGAGACTTTACACTTTTGTCAACAAGTTAAAACTATAAACAACGGGACTGACTTCTTTACGTCGTGTCCGACATGGAAACACTACACGATTACGATTTCTTGTCGAGTAACTGTGAGGAACAGGTGTAGGAATGTGGTAGTTGAGCTTATGATTTGGTTGTACAATATCTCTGGCAAACTTCAAACATAATTTTTGCCGCCTATCTTCCAGGGGTCAAGTTTAAGCAACGACAATGATTTACTGTAACTATAAAATGGGTACATAATTCTTAGGGCCCTCTTCTGAATGCTTTCTATCTGCGAACGCTGTTTTTCTGTCAGACTTCCCTGCCACACAAACACATACACGCATACTCTAGCGTAGATCTGATCAATGATACATAAATGCGCTTAAGATCATCAACTTTGGCTCCGAATCTACACAACACTCGTAAAATATGCAGCCTCTTTGATGCCTTGGATATCATTTCCTCAACATGTTTATCCCACTTTAATTTATTATTAATGGTTAAGCCAAGACATTTGAAGTTTTCAACTGACCCCAAATGCACATCATCGAGTACAAGAGGCTCGGGTTGGCTGAACTGTTTGGCAAAACAAAAGGACATTTCCTTACACTTTTTGGGGTTCAATTTCATATTATTTTTGACTGCCCAGGCACTAACTTTGTCTAACACTGTCTGCATAACAGACGTAACAGGTGCACTTAGGTTGACACACTCAGACAGAGTAGTGTCATCCATGAAAATAAAATGAGAACAATCAATACTTTCCTGCATATCATTAATCATGATTGTGAATAAAATTGGCCCAAGTTTAGTGCCTTGAGGTACCCCTGCTCTTAAACATTGCCAGCTGGAAAAACAATTACCGATTTTGACCTGTTGACGTCGCCCTGATAAAAAGTGGGCGATCCATTTAACAATGTTACTATTAACCCCGATTTTAACAAGTTTTGATACAAGAATGCTATGGTCGATCTTGTCGAACGCCTTACTAAAATCAAGGTAGCAAACCCTGGTCATATTTCTATGACCTTCAAGCTGTTCAATCCAATTTTGCACCATATCGACAAGGGCAAACGTCGATGATGACTTTTTAGCACAAGCAAATTGCTTTTCATCAATCTTACCACTAATATCAAGTTTTAACCACTTTTCAATCAAACATTCCATGATTTTTGCAATACTACAAGTCAAGGAAATAGGACGAAAATCATCGAGTGAACTTGGATTGCTATTCTTTGCTAGTGGAACAATTATCGCTTCTTTGAACTGATGTGGTACAAAACCTTCCTCGAAGGAAGCATTGAAAATGTCAACTAATGGTTGTGCAAATTCTTCTGCAAACTCACTCAGGAGTTTGTTCGAAATATTATCAGGGCCACCGGCTTTATTGGTTGGCACCGACCTTAATAATTTGACAAGGCCTTGAAAGGTAACCTTGGGAAGTGGATTACCTTCTGGAAGGTTTTGTATACACTCTGAATAATTCAGTGGAACGTATTCTTTCGTAATATTGACAAAGTGGGAGTTAATGGCATCTGCCAAAGCAGAGCCATGTAGACGTGAATTATCAATTTCTAACTCTGGGATACTCTGCGATTTATTTCTTCCACACAGCTTATTTACCTCGTTCCACCACTTTCTACTATCTCCGGTCTTACAATTAGCTAACTTCTTTGAATAGTAACTTTCCCTGCTATAGTATATTGTACGTTTCACCTTGTTTCTCCAGAATTTATACAAGGCCCATTTCCTCTCATTAAATGCTCTCTGGCGATTTTTGATCATCCGTTTAATTTGACTGGTCATGAAGTCAGACCTATGAACCTTGACCTTCTTAAGGGGAAAGTACTGGTCAATTGCGTCTGAGACTGATGACAAAAAGGCTGACACCTTTCCTTCACTAGATGGGCATTGATAAACATTCTGCCAATCTTGATTTATAATCCACTGAGCGAAGTCACGTTTACATGAATCTTTAAATGGACGAATGATAATTGATTTGGCAGGAATGTAAACAGACTTACTTGATCGCCAAAGAATCATTGAGTGATCTGAGGAACACAATGGGCCAAGTGGCTCTGGTTGGTTATACCATCGATCTAAGTTAGTTAAAATAAGGTCAAGGGATACTTCTCCTCTAGTCGGAACTTTCACTACTTGTTTTAAGCTACAGTTATTAACAATATGTCTTATTTTCATCCGGTTAAAATCACCAAGAATGATAATACCTGTCTCCGGTGATTTTGATATTACTGTGTCTACAACGTTCACCACGTGGCTCGTAAGTGTTTTTTCGTCACTGGCAGGTGGATGATACAAACAACCTATTAGCAGCTGGTTCACACCTCTTGGTAACCAATGTGGGCGGACGGTACACCACACAGATTCCACACTATCGCAATGATTGTTTAAAAGTTTAGGTCTCAAGGATTCGTTTATATACAGGCATACACCTCCTCCGCGTTTCTCCGGTCGATCTCTCCGAAACAGGTAGTAATTTTCCATAGATACAGTGTGGTCAGCAATGTCGTTAGTGAACCAGGTTTCAGTAACTGCTGCTATCTGAACATTATTCATGGAGCATATAGACTGTAGCTCATCTACTTTCCTGACAAGTGATCTCGCATTGCATAGCATGAAATTGGGAAGCGATCTAGATTTTTTGCTTCCAAGTGATTGTCGTAAGGGTACGAGAGTTCTTTGATTACTTCTACGTGCATTGCGTTGGGGTGACGAGTGGTTGACCATACGGCTAGTAATTCTCACTGGTATCAGCTGATTTTTCCACTTGCCTGATGCAGTTCCTCTCTTCGTTGGCTGCGTATTACACAACTGCAGTGAACGAAGTCTTTGCCAGGTGGAAACATCCAATCGGTACCTCATAGGATTATTCATGACAGCTGTCAGAATGTTTGTCAGCTTGCTCCTTGAATATACAAAGGTAGACATGCTTGGGTTGAAGAAGTGAGGAAATTCGTCTAAAAGCACAGTTATTGACGAGAAAATCTGCACGAGAAATCACTCCTGGAAGCTGGACACATTCACAAACATGGACACCAAAAACTGTACATCAAAAACTAACATCAAAAGACCTCAAACTGATAAAAAAACGTAAAAACCTGGAACACAACAAACACCTGGTGCTGCCGAAGCGCAACCGCAAAATACAAGATGATGACTTGAAGTTGATGGCGACCGAAGTACAACTCCAGCCTAATGGTACATTGCCTTCGTTGAGACAACCCTTTCAGAGAGCAACGCACTGTCAATTATGAGCGGAACCTTTATTGCAACTTGTTCAAAAGTACGCGTGATAGAGGTATATGTTTCCATGTTCTAATATGGAAGACCATTTTGGTATCAACTTCTCTGATACTAAAACTCCGAGTCGTTAAAATTGTAAATGTCGATAACGTTGATGACTGTATATAATTAACGACACCTCTTTGCCACTGTAGACTTAGATCACGATTGCAAACCCTAGCTTCGTCTGCTAAAGATCGAAGAAAGAAACGCTTCGTGTGTACCCGAGATATTTTCATCAAAAGACTTTCCTTCTGGGTCACAGACTTAGAACGATAAATGTGTGTTCACGCCGATTTAAATGGCCAGCGTGAGCCGATGGGGTCATGATGTCATGAAATTTTCAAAACGACCAATACCCGTGAGATTTACGGAGAACTGCCTAAAGATTCCATAACAATTGTTCAGCGTTTCTTTTCTTCCTTCGTTTGCTGGCATAGGGTAGAATGCAGGGCGCTATGACACCTTTGAAACTTCACTCTTAAAACATATTTCTCAAACCGACTACCTTTGTCCCAATGAATTTTTGAACTTTAGCCAAGGTTGTGCGTTAAGGGTTTCTATCATTGTTACTTATGCAGACAATTTCCCATCGAGTATTCACAGCAGTTTCTGGTATAATTCTTCTTTTTTAAATTCGAGCCAGCTGAAATCTTTGCAATTTTCTCAATTTGGTAATCAGTAGCAAACGTTGACTTACATACCCTTTGTTTTCGTAAGGTCAGCCAAATACGTCATTATAATATTTCAAGAGTTGCATAATTTGATCGCACCAAGTCATTAGGGAAAAGGCTTTCATATTGAATGGCACGCTGTTAATAAAATATCTTAAGATGTCACAATCTGGCACCTTTGCATAATCAATCTTTCGACCGGAGCTAGTCTGACATCACAAGGAGTTAACTTGGTGCCATCAAAAGGATGAATATCTAAATAATACGGCAGGCTTTAATGAGTGTTGATCTGTTTTCAAATTTTCCAAGGATTATCCTTCAAGTACATTTAAAAACAGTCATTAATCATGACACACAGAAGTCATCGCATCTGCATTATTTGAAGCCCAATACCTGCATTTTGGTGAAAACTAAAATCCCTTTCTTACACACAAAGAAAGGAAAATATTTCGTTAATTTTTAAGGAAAAGATTGATGTCTCAGTCAATGGCATAACACAATGAAACAAAAATGTTCTCGGTCATTCCCATACCCTTGAGGATCGCTGTAACTGAAAACGATGGAAACAGGCGAAAAATGCAACACCCCCTCTCTCTCTCTCTCTCTCTCTCTCTCTCTCTCTCTCTCTCTCTCTCTCTCTCTCTCTCTCTCTCTCATTACTATTCCTGTAAATTTTAGGCCGCACACAACATGGCTTCTCCGACACTTGAAATAGCATGGTTCTCACACTAAAGTTACTGACAAAATATTCTAAACCGGCTACAATAATACCGGGACCATGAGTCTGTAACTTTTTTAATTAAGCAAATCTCGTTCATTTTAGCATTTGAAACATCAAGGAATACTCATTTAAAATAAGTAAGGAATTACTGACTGTACGTACAATATCATGGCGAACTTTTGTGGCTACGAAATGAGCTAGTTGAAACGGTTAGGATGATCACTTGCAAGCGTTGCAATTTGTCACACTTCTCATTCCGAACTACAAAACTATGAAATTAACGAGTGACTCTTATACTTTAATACGGTTGGCACAAAGTGTATATACTGTTACAATATATCTAATACACTTTGATCTATCCATGTCAAGCGAATCTAATATTTCTCACGATCGTATCACTTCGGCAATGAAGTCTCCTCTACCGAGACCGGAATGTCGGCCAGCATATAGAGCTGCTTACGTTGGGTGTCGGCATGCGATAGATTAAGCACTCGATCACGAATATACCGGTTGTTATTACAAATTTCTGGTGTCCCAACTATTATGAACTAAAGAATTACTCCTTTTGAAAAGCGTGGTAAATCATTGACGATTGTTCTGATTGTTCGTGAATATTCGACTCAATATGTCTGCAACGAAGTGAAACGTGTAACGCCAGGGGTATGAGTGGCGAATTGTAGGTGTGTAATCAGCACTTCGGGTACCGGTACTTCATGTTGACATTACAGTGACAACAATGAGCGCACTTGTCGGTGGTGTGTTGACAGACCTCTCAAGCTTTGAACCTGGGCTTCTGTATCACCGAGCGGTCTTGCACACTTACCGATCGCATTCCCGTCATCGTCTTCAGTCCTCGGCGTTGTTTGTTTCTTCTTCAAACTGGTATCCGTTCTCTACACAAATAGGAAATGTGAATTCTTTTATTTGGACCTCATCGATTGACTCTCAAAGTGCCCCTTACAAACTTTATCTCACAGAGACTAAATGTTCAGCTTTGGAGAGATTCATGCCAACAGACAGACTCGATCAATAAATAAATATACACTTGGTCATGCTGTTGTTCGAGTCTTGTATCCCGGATACTGAGTTATCAAAAAATAAATATTGAGCGTTTTATTTGTTACATTTCACCTGTGTCATGGTTTTTGTGTTGCCATGCAAGACGACAATATAGGTTGATCTGATATTAGTACTAGCAAGGATCGGTCATTCAAATCACGTGTATACAATACAGTGTATGAGCAAGATACCCAAACTATTGTATTTAAGAGAAATGGGAAAAAATGTAAAAAATATAATTAAAATGTGTTTGGGAAAGTTAAATTTGCCTCTCGGCAAAGGAGATTTCAGCCACATTTAATCGCACATCTTACGAAATAGAATTCAATGTTGACACCGGCTCAACATGACTTACCGGCAGACGGACATAAAATCATCGTGGTTAGAGAGACCGGCTATATAGCAATGACAAACTTACAAAGCGTTTGTGAAGTTCCAGCTTTAACTTTTCTGTCCAGATTAATTCAGGCGTAGAGTAGACAATGATAAATGTCAGCCAAAGTCATCGGATAATGACACAACTTGGAAAAGTGCTGATTACATACTGACATAGGATACAATAACACAGCTCGGATGTAAGCGCACCACCGGTTCGTTTCAGAATATTAGAACTGATCGAAAGATTCTGAGAGTCCAGAAAATAAATTACCTGTCTGTATGGTCCCCGAAGGGAGAGCGCCATAATCTTGTCGACTTGGGATAGACAAGTTGAAACAAATCGTGTTCGTTGCCAGTGTCAAACTCCTTTTTCAACGACAGATAGTTCTTGTGCACTGTAACGCTTATTACGGGTGACCAATGGTTCCGCGAAAGGTTCAGTCAAATGAATGTTTCCGCCGTGGTCAGAGCTTTCATTCGCGTGTTGTTGACACTGCAGTGCCGGGATTACATCTAAATCTAGCCAAACAACATAACACTGGGGATTGCCGGTTTCAATAAGTTACCCCGCCAACGCCAGCCGGCAGACGATTACTTGCGTACGACGAGAGGTCGCGGAAGGTGAAAAGAAAGGCGGGAAAATCGAGAAGTTCTGCTAAATGACTGGCGACTGAGAGAGCGCTACATACAGATAGCCGTAAACTACAGAAACTAGATCACCCTATAACTGGTCGTCTTTGTAATGCAGGGCACTGTTGCGGCCCATGTTCTGTTGCAAGACCTCTTTACAGCACTATTCAACTTGCATTATTACGGCCTGATTCGGCAATAAATGGACGACAACAATAGAGGTCCAATCATCGCGAAACAGTAAAGTCAGAGACATTGTCTGCGTATTTATTCAACGGTTCCAGGGGATAAAAGACGATACGTTGATGGTATGTCACACACAGAGAGAGGCCGGTCGTCTTGGCCAGAATCGTAAATGGAAATTGCAATTATCTATTATACTATAGGGCTTACTTGGTACATTAAGCACATTTTGCTATCATATATAAGACCTGCAGGAGCTGGGATATAGCCAGGGAAAAGATCTTTTTCAATTTGCTTTGACATCATCAAGATCTTTAGTCCACTTGTAGCATCACAGGTATTGGGGTGATGTATATTATTCGATCAAGCGTCTCTTTACGTATAATGGCCATGACAACACACAGGCAGAGCATAGAGGTGTCATTGAATTGTAAGTTCAAAGGTTATGTTGATTCGAGGTTATCTTACGACAAATAGTCACACAGTCAGACAATGTGTATTTTATTATTTGAAGCACAGATTTCTTATCTTTGATATTAACACAATTGGAACTAATTTGGGATAATTGGATTTTCGTAAATTTTAAAGTTCTCAAAAGTGTTAGGTTCCAGATAGTTGACTGTTGCGATATTACAAATTACTCATAAAAACAAGTGTGTAATGTAAAAAGAGAAGCAGATGAGATTACATTTGTAGATTAAATCGGCATTACTTCACCATCCAATTATCCCAAATTAGTTCCAATCGTGTTTATTCTACTTGTAGCAAATGTAACTTGAAACTACAGCGCACAAACGGAAATTTGGTACACTAGTCGGAAATGTTATCTAAACAGAATTAGGTATGATAAATATGTGGTAATCAATAGTCCGGGGAGATCTAAATAAAATTAAAAAAAATCAAAAAAGCAAAGGAAACAACTGGAAGCACTGAGGTCTATGTCAAAAGTTTCAAGAAAATGCCAATGGTTAGTGCCAATGGACTGTTGTTGAATATAATATCGTCTCCCCCCACCCCACCCCACCTCCTCCCCGATGCATTGCTAAAGTTAAGTACGATCAAACAATCATGAATCTTACCGAGCTAAGGTCAGGTCAGGTTAGGTTTAGGTCAGGTCTATGCTAACAGGTATGATTAGAGATGGAATTTATTTTCCCATCTAGATGAGATGGTACGAATATCGGGAATGAATTTCAAACTATCCAAGATTTGACAAAGGAAAGCTCTCGGTTATTAAGAGGGACGGGAGGGGGTAATAGAGGGTGGTCCTCCGTGTAAATACGACCTTCCCCTCGATATAGCTTTCTCTGCCGCCCCCCCCCCTTCAAATTTGTGAAATAGAACACTTTCGCTGATCCAAAGTTGAAAGTTTGAAATAAGTGTATGACCTTTATAGTAATGTTGACTTTGTTTAAAATATGTTCATGTATTCAGACTGATTACCAGACACACGTTCATTTCTTTCATTGAAGCTTTGCCTGTTTCTGCTTATTAATACTTATCATATCTTCTTTAACGGAAGGTATTATCACTGCTTTCAGACTGAATAGTGTTTACATTAAACGTCGTGAGTACAATCGATATTGTTCCGTACATTCAGGAGATTCACTCTAAGACGTATGGAGACATGGTCACCCCAAATCTCTCTATCTATCTATCTATCTATCTATCTATCTATCTTCTATCTATCTATCTATCTTCTATCTATCTATCTATCTATCTATCTATCTATCTATCTATCTATCTATCTATCTATCTATCTATCTATCTATCCCACTATAGAAATTAGAGTGCTCGATGCCAAAGCAATGCGCTGTAAACCTAAATTGCATACAAGGCTGCGCTACTACAGAAACGAATAGGTCTGCCTGTATGCTGCAGAATGGACTCGATTACTTGTTACTTGAAGTCATGTTTACCTATCGAACATGTGAAGCTGGCGCTCACAAGAGAACATCTTTTCTATCCTAAAATTTTTTTAATAAGAGCTCAAATAAGAGTGTCATTTCTGCTGATATCGGTACGTCATCCATGGTGCACACATATGTATTATAATAAAGTACGCTTGTACTAATCTCTGTAAACAGAGCTCGAAGCGTAAATATGGCGAATTACACTGTGTATGACGAAATGTTGAAACACGGGCACTGGAGACTAGGCGAATGAAAAAGGTTAAACTATTGTTTAGAGAGATACGTCTTGAGAGAACGGGGAAAGAAAAGGAGGGACTAGGAGTGACGAAGGTCAGGAAATTGTATTCCTTAATGTAGGGCCGATGCACGAGAAAGATATCTAGCCAAAAGTCTTTGTGTGGAAACTCTTGGAATACTGAGCAGTCGAGAATCCGAGAAAGAGCGGAGTTGTATTTTTGAGTGCATTGATGTAGAAACTCAGAGACATACTGTGCTCACGACTGAATTGAAACAAATAGATGCAACTTTGTTGTGAATGCGAGAACTAATGGGTAGCCAGTGTAGTTTTGCAAGAGTGGTTAGACATGATCGTACTTTTTGGTATTACAGACGAGACGAGCGACACCATTTTGAACTCTTTGCAAGTTGGTCTTGTCCTGGCTGTTCAGAGCAACCAGGAGCCAGTTACAATAGTCTAAGCGAGACTCAGACCAAGCCATGCAGAGGCGAGGGTTTGAGTAGCTTGTCGAGGAGAGGAGGTGACGAATAGAGCTAATCTGTCTAATTTGAATGTATGCAGTTTTGCAAATATTCTGCACATGTTCAAACGTATTCAAATAAGAGATGAGAGTGAGTTTTAAGTTTTTGACACTGGAGGTAAAAATTATACTAGAATCGCCAAGATGTATGGACGAAGGGAAGATGATTTCACTGATTGTTTGGGCGATGATATTGGTATTGTTTCAGTTTTACTGTCATAGAACTGGAGTTTATTAGATGTCATCAACAGCTTGATGTCAATGATACAATTTAGCACAGATCCAATGATAAGCTTAGTTCGATCGATCGTAGCTTCCTCGTATAATTGATTGCAAAAGCTGGCGATTTAATGACTGCTTTCTGACAAGGTTGAAAAGAGCGTCAGAGGACAAAACAAAGTATAACTGATGGGGGTTGCAATTTATGTACTGGGGGACAGCTATGGCAATTCATAGGGTTATAATGTCAAGTTTCTCAATACCTTAAACAACACATTTGGAATTTTCATGGATCATAAAATTAGTAAATGTAAAATGCAACCTTCCTCAGGCTAGGTTTATAAAAGGGGACCCTCTCCAAGGGCAGGTTTGAAAAAAAAATGACCCTCCCTAATTCCTCTGTCCCGCCCCTCATAATAACTGAAATCTACTTAATTTTTAGTAATACATTGCCACAGGTTTTGTGTCAAGCCACTTGAATATTTTAACAAACATGCCAGACTATTTACAGTAAGTTTTGTTCATTTAATGCACAGTCAACCCAACAACGATCGCTCGCTTAGTTCAGAACAAAAACTTCCTGATAAACCGATATATTTTAGGTTTCCCTTTACATATTGAAGCCTCCAATTTATACCGACCAAGCTTACTCAACGCAGAGATGCTGGTGATGTATTACTTTGACGGAAATGTTTAACATTCAACTGGGCGTCCATTGTTCGATAAAAATACCCTACTCGATATACCGTAAGCGGGCGCTCTCCTATGTCAAACGTTCTGTATTTTGAAAGCCACAAAGAAATAAAGCAACCTTTTTTCTATTCATTTGCTAATTGAGTGCACATATCCTATTCGACCAAACTAAAATGTCGCAAGAAAACCTGTAGACTCATCTGCAATAGTCCCGTATTATTACTGGACATATATCTAGACAATTGGCCAAATACTTGAACTCATAAAGCCACGGAGATAGGCTGCATAGCCATTAATCGCATCGTGATTTGCATGTTTTTGTTCTTTTTTAACAACTACACTTACTGAAACGTTATCCTTCAAAAGAAGATACCAAAGCAGGTCACTTGACACCGTTTCAAAGTGGACGGCGCTGTACATGTATTGCTGGAGAGAAGAAGTTAGTGATAGTTGTGGGCTGTTCAAAATATTACCACTTTAAAGAACAAAGCATAATCAAAACAATACGCCTCATTGTATTCAAAACAGATCATAGTATTGGGAAAACCCCATCAGGTAAACCGATATTTGCGATTTTAATGTTCTAGGCCTAATTCGATAAGATTCGATGCATTTTGTTGGCCTGTAAATTGGTAGACTGAAAGATCCGTCGCCCTAGGACGCTCCCTACGCTCCCCTCCTCCTAGGGGAACGTAGAGAGCGCCCTCGAGCGACGGATCTTCCAGTCTAGTAAATTGGCTGCTGCTGGCAGAATACGACACATTTCAGGACTCGAAAGTAGCGGTAGTCTCGCGTCCACAGACTACCAACTTTTCCCTGGTGCTACCAAACTCCATGAAATGGTAGCCAACATGGACTACCAAAGCCTGGGACATGAAATTCAGTCAGTACTTGGTGTGCCATGATGTCTGGTCTTTCACTTTTGGACCAGCTAAATGCAGTCAAACGCAGATGGACACAGTAAGGCCAGACTGTGACTTTGTTTTGCAAATTACAAAGACGACCCTGCAATGGAACTTTGCAATAAAGTTGCAATATCTCAACTGATGTACTTGGATGACAGGCACAGAAAATGATGGCCAATGAAAATATCCTCATTGCATTTTGATCAAAAGGTATCAATCACAAACTCATCCCTACTACAGAAAGCCCATGGTCTGTTTTAGCCTTGCTGAGAAGGTGGTGGTCATTGCCATGACGACTTTCAAAATTGGCATGCAACTCTGAGAATGAAATGGTTGTCAATACAATGATAGGTCACCAAACTTTTTAGTGTCACTGTCGTCAATTATACCAGTTTCCTTTGGGTAATAAAGATGTGCAAGTATTCACATCAAATGACTAACAAATTCACTTCATAGGCAGAATCTTGGGAAAATAGCTTTTCTCTTGTTCATGAAAAAAAATCCCTAAACTAAAATATGCATGGGCTACCAGCCTTTGTCACTAGGCTACCACGCAGTACGCAGCTGCCTCGAATACTTTTCTGTTTACTAGAATCCGTGGCAGCAGAATCTTGTTGATAAGGTAAAGGGTGCTCAAAATAAATTCATTAAGTACTTGTGTTTTAAACTGAATATGCGTTACTGTTCATCAGGATACACAGAATTATGCAATTTTCTCAATTTGCCTCCTCTATACAATCGTAGGAAGGTTTCTTAACTTAGCTTACTTTACAAATGTGTGCATTCTGTGGTTAATTGTTCTCATTTAACTCAAATCCCACTGAATGTTCAACGTAGTCTACGGGTAAACCTACCATTTCGGGTACCCTTCTCCAGAATCAATGTTCGTAAACACTCCTTTTGCCACGTGCTTTAAGCACTTATAACGATATTGCAAAATTGCGCTCGAGTCACATTTTTAACAAATTTAGTCTTTTTAAAACAAGTGTGAGGAATTATTTTATTCATGATTTGTATGTTCTTTGTTATTGTCCTTTGCGTCAAATTTGTATTTGTCTGTCTTTTTATGTATTTTTATGTTTTGCGGAGCCTGTAATTGGGAATTTACTCCTGTTGCTTATCCGAATAAATAAATAAATAAAAATAAATAAATACCAACTTCAGAAAATGGTAGCCCAAGTGGACTACCAGGGGAAAAAGTTAATTTCGGGCCCTGCATTTGTAGCGTTTTCAATCTGTGTTTTTGTTTTTCCAGCCTGAGGGCGCAGTTCTGAGCATGATTTTCAATGTGTGTTTACATTTATAATATGGAAGCATCGTCATGTTATTTTCTTGGTCGAAACTTTCTAAAGTGTTGCCAACAAATTTCCGACATACTTGTTTTTGCCTTAGGTCGAACAAAGAAAAATTGTGAACATGATTGGAACTAATTTGGGATAATTGGATCTTCATATTATCAAATTTCTCAAAAGTGTTAGGTACTCTAAACCTTAATGTTGCAATATTACAATTTGCTCATAAAAACAAGTGTACAACTTTTAAAAAAAAAAGCAGCTGAGCTTACATTTGTAGATCAAACAGACATTACTTCGTCATCCAATTATCCCAAATTAGTTCCAATCGTGTTTGTGCTGTTCCGATAACCCGACCTACCCTATTTTTTTACCTGCGGACCCTAAACTTTTCGGAGCTATGTGAACACGGAAGTAAAAAAAGAAAACAAAACATGAAATCACGCGTCCGTTACTTGGCATTTGATTTTTGCTTGAACGAGGATGACTTTTATGTTTTTTTCCTTTTATATGTATGATATATTTTCCTGGAAATGTTGTGGCTAGTGTTTGACCGCCCTGAACCCCTGAAAAATGTATATTTAAGAATAAGAATATTTCGGGAAAAAAATTCCTGCCGACCTACCTACCCTATTTTTCAAAACCATGTTATCGGAACAGCACAATGATTTATTTTTTTTGTTTGAAATTCTAAATCAGTCCTGGTTGGGAGAACTGTGCCAAACTTTGTTCCATGGTGTGTACTTTTGGTTGCACAAGTTGCATTTAGGAGTTCATAGCATTTCCCGCGATATAAAATTATATTCTAGCTCTCACCGAAATTTAAACAATATGACCGTCGTTCGAACCAAAGTTCCGGCGCGCTATGTGACAGGAAGTACGCGCGACTAATGTGGCGCTTCGTTTGGCGGGAACGCGAACGAAAATTCGTTAGTTCTATTGCATCTGAACGATGGAACGGTGGAAACGTGTTTGTACGGTACACATAGGGATTTAACTATCAGGTAGTCATGGGTGAAAGGGAACAAAACGATACCGACGAAGAGGACAGGACCGAGCACGGAAAAACGGATGGTCAGATGATCGGGGTGCCATGAATGTGAAGAACAACAGCACGCCATCCAGCGTTGGAAAAGTTCACAACCTCCCAGTTTCTGAAGCGGGCATGGCTGAGTCTTTGGAGAAGGCTTGTTCAGATGATGTCTGCTTTTCTGAAACATCGCTGGTACCAGCGCCTGTCGGCTGCTGTAAGAAGAGCGAGGGCTGCGACCAAGGGCAAAAACAAGTGTCATCGTCAGCAGAGTCCGATTTTATATCAGGCGAACTTGAAACGAGGAAAGACGCAATGACCCCAACTACTGCTGGAAAATGTAGCTTGTCAGTCATCTCGGAAGTTACCTCTTGCGCGCGGAATGATAACCAGTCACAAATTTCTACCGAGAAGGCAGGAACTCACCTTGTACCGGAACAAAACATAAAACACCATCGGCTCGTCGAAACCAGAGTTTCCGAGTCTTCCAGGACCACAAAACATCAACCATGCATTGTGGGAGTCAGCTGTGGGAACTCGCAGACGTTGCCAAGTGATACCACGGCTACAGCACGAAATGGCGCCAAAACGCCGTTCATTACGTCATCCCCTTTTGCGACACCAAACATTGGCTTGAATGAGATGAACTTGGTTAATAAGTTGTCAAATCAAGTTTCAGAGAAGATGGTTGCAGTTTCTGACGTAGCTGAAGGAAAAATGCCTGATCACAGTTTCTCGATAACGCCACCAACGACGGGTGCCACATCATATTCCGTTGCAATGGAAAAGGATAAATCACCACTTCAAATGGGCACGCTCTCTGCTGGTGCTAAGTTAACTGACATAGCAAGCCACGTGAAAGCATTGTCATGTGACACTTTCAAAGCTTATCATGACAACTTAAAGGTGATTTCTACAAGTGTTGCTGCTCAGTCTAGCAGAACTGGACAAGGGGCAAACGTTCGAAAAAGCACATCTGTTCTTGGTGACGCTAAAGTAAATCCCACTGCGCAACAAAAAGTACCGGCAAACACGAAACAAACTGGGAATGCATATATATGTTCTCCAACAACCAATGATAAGTCAGAATGTGGAGTCCCATACACACTTCATCATTGTAGTGAACACAAAATATCAACCGCTGGGGGTACGCGTTCTTTCCATACCGACCAGCAGTGTGCCCGTTTGATACGCAGAGGCCGCGAAACAAATGCCATTATCAACTGGTCAGATAATGTGATTGTTGCCCTGCCGAGTTCAAAACCGAATTCTCTTTCAACTCATAGTTGTCAAAGTTCAAGCAAAACTTCCGACTGTAATGTAGCCACACCATCAGCGTCAACAACCTGCACTACTTCAAGTACACCGACAGATGTAAACGGAAGAATAGATGGTATAAACCAGCGTGAAGACCCTAAAAATAGAAGCACAGAGACTACTGCCGATAAGCGTAGCAAAGGCAGACGAACTGTGCGCAATTCAAGGGAAACCGCGCCATCTAACGATGGAGAAAACGTAGAAACCACAGATTCGCGACGGAGGCCATTGTCGCAATCTGCACGCCATGGTGTTAAAAGTGGGACATCTGAAACTTCAGAGTCCTCGACAACTTCACATTCAGGGTTAGGGAGTGACCGGAGAAACGCTTCCCGAAGTACTACCGACAATTGTTGCATACCGAGCGTGAAGGGGTCACTGAACGCTGAAACGGCCAGGGCAAGGTAAGACTGTAGAGCTGTGATGATGCGCTGTTCTCAGATGTTCCTTCGACAGGCCTAGAACGAAAACAAATCAAACATCAAAGCCATGCAGGAACGTAGTGAAATACAGTAAAGATCACGGGGAAAACATGATAGTTGCATTTTGAAGAATTGTGTGAACTAGTTTACCACAAGGGTAAACATGACCGCGATAAATAACCAGGCTATAAATTACTAAAAACTTTCAGCCTTAAATCACGACAAATATAAATTAATTAAAAGAAATGCATATTGATTGGTTAAAGGAAACTTTTGAGCAGCAGCTTGGCTGCCCTCTAATAGAGCGGAAAATACTTTAATTCCAACACGGCCCCTTCACAAGGGAGCCGTGTTTTCACGTCATCGTTCGTTACCCGATCAATGTGTGCGTTGGCGTGGTCTCCGCGGCCAAAAAAGTAAGAAAACATAAAAGAGTTTATAAAATTATCAGAATTGTACATATTTAATTGTTATTTTAGGGCAAACAGACTATTTTTTTCTCGCCTATGACACTGTGGAGTTTGAAGCGAGGAGTAAAGCCAAAACCCTTGAAACACAAAAATGGGGGGGGGTTCCCTCGGAAAAAATTGAATTTGCCAGTAACGTGTTGTCATACCGAACGATAACCAGAAGATGCTACAAATATGATCATCGCCCCCAACTTTGATTGTGAATTCCTCCAGAGACTATTTTTGTTAAATAAACTGATGTTGCGAAATTTTCGAGAACGTACTCGACTTTTGTCGATGTCTCTATTCAAAAGAAACATCTCGGAATATAGCTTCGTGTTCGCAATTATGAATCGGGCATAAACTCGACACGTGTCTCAAAAACACTGTGAATTTGCTACATGCAGTATCATGCACATCAATAAAATGTAAATTATTCCCAAAAGTATGCAAGTTTATGCAAATTAGCATACTTTTCCACAAAAATGAAGGTGCTCGCCCCCCGATTTCGGATTTGAGTCTTACGTCTTTGTCACAGCAAGGGCAGTGTTTGACCACCGACAGATCACAGCTGTTGCAGTGACATGACTCAGGCTGTCCGTCGACCGATTTTGACCTAGTCATAGCTTAGAAACCAATCGTCAGCATGTCATGCAATTTGGTACACAGCAATAGCATCAACATGGAAAGATCTAGATCTAAGGCTGCGTTCACAAAAAACGGTTAGTGGGGGCTGGAGGAATTCAGGGGGGATTCGAAAATTTTGGGGGTAGTAGAGGGGGGACTTGAAAATTTTGCTCTACCTGTAGGGGGGGACTTGAAATTTTTTGTTCCCTTTTATCTTTTACATTTTCCAATTCAAATTTTTGTAGGTAGTTCAATGAAAAATGAATACCATTTTTATGTCATCCAATTGTTGTAATGTTTGTAAAAGTTTAACAAAATTTAGAAACCAATTTGTTACATTTCATGACTTTTATCTCGAAAAAATCTAAACATGTGTGATTTGTTGTAAAAAACCAAACAAGCCTATAAATAACAGGGCAGAAACTGCAAATGATGATGATTTTTGCAGTATTTATATGTAATGTATCAACTACAGTTTCTTGCTGTCTCCCTACAGCATGCTCAAACTCACAATATTCAGTTTGTCGACAAAGCCTGTATATATTAATATGTATTAGGTGATGATTTAATTAGAGTCCAGACTGACAGTCAGCTGTCAGTGATACAAATGCATGGTACACATACACAGGCTGTGATAGCAAGCTGAATACTGGACAGTTCAACATGCTATAGGGAGTATAAACTGAACAAAAATATTGTCAAAATTATCTAAATTAATACATATGGAAGCAACATATGGAAGACCACGAGACTTGAAAAGTTATCCCAAATTTTTGAATTCTGGCATATGAGAATAATCAAATATTTAAGAAAAAAGATGGGGTCACCATGCTTGATTTTCTAAATTTTCCAATTCTTGTAATAAAACAATACAAAAGTAAAACTTTGAACAGTAAAGAATAAATGAAAAAATATGTGAATAAATGGAATTATTTATTTTTAACAAAATTTGCAATTATTACTACCGAAATTTCAAAGATTAAAATATTAATATTTTAGCCTTTAAATATTGTCAATTTTGAGTAACATCTAATTCATATATGTCTTGTACTTTTGAGCAAATTTTTGGTAGGTCACTGTACCCAGTTTTTACAATATGGCAATTAGCCAGAATTCACAATTTGCCTACTCATGATCGTCATTTTGTGTGCTTTTCGGCAGGAGCAATTGACCTGGCAGAGTTGGATTAACTCAAGTTGGCTTAGACTGATAATCCAAAAAGTTCACTGATGCCTTTAAAATGAATCAATTTAAGAACTTGTCTTAGGAATATGACTTTACAAAGTGCTAATAACAGTGTAGTGTTGAACACCTGTTAGCGGAACGCCGCAATACGTGATTTTTTTCTGCATGCACACCCTCTACAAATATGCGGGCTTGAGATAGTTGGGGGGGGGGGGGGGCCTTGAAAAATTTTGATCATATATGCTATGTTCAGACAGGGAAAATTGAAACGCTTTTGCAACACTATTTGTGATTTGTAAACACAGGGGATTAATAGATTGGTCCGCTTGCGTCCACATACACAAAATTAAGCCATTGTTTTGATGTTTAAGACGTCTTAATGCGCCCTCTCGAGTTCAAAAGGTGTGTATGGCCAAGCATTGTTTGTAACAAGATGGCTGAAATGGACGACGTCGTACTGGCTGTAAAGAATGTGAAAGAGGCTCCCCACCTTACTATCCAAAATGTTTTTGTGTCGAGTTTGTGTTTTATTCGTTTCTAAAATGTGTTCCTACATTCTTATCCGATTGTTTGTGTTAATAAAAATGTTTGTTTCGCCTCGCCATAAGCTTCCTCACACAAACAAAACATTACCGTCCACACTAATCCAAACTTCCCTACAAATATCCGAGGCGAAACAAACATTTTTATTAACACAAACAATCGGATAAGAATGTAGGAACACATTTTTGAAACGAATCAAACACAAACTTAATGACTCATCGAATATTTTTGTTCCCAATTAATAAATCTAAATTCTCGGTTTATGGCAATTTTTGTCGACTGATAAAAGTCTTTTCATCTTCAACATTCCATTCTAATTTCACCTACGGTATATAATATCCTAACCTCCTGTGACTTTCCTTCTAAACGTTGATTTGCCTTGTGCACCAAAGAGATGCTGTATTTTATGCCAAACGATGAAAAAATATGTGAAGAAATAACCATGTATCAGTCAGTACGGCAGGCGAAACCCGGAAGGCCATAACGATTGGGGACAGAGCAGAGTAGATCGAAACGCAAACGGGGTGTTATTATAGGAAAGGCGGTGACTTATTTTAAAGCTGAATAAAATGCTGTCTCTGGTTGTGTAAGTCTGTTGTCAGTGTTGATCGAAATATATATTTTGTTCCCAGTTGATTAATCATGGGGGATGGCAGTCTCGATCTCCCCTTAATGGTTCGATATTTACTGACTCGTTCCCTCTCATTTTTGTCAATCGATGAAAGCATTTTCGTCTTCCATATTCAATATTACTTTGACCAATGTTACATCCTGACATATACTGTCATTAGTTTTGACCAACGTACAAAGACATTGCCCATGCGTCCGGCTGATGAGATGTTTTGCAAAACGGTGAAGAAATGGGGGCCCGGAGACATCGATGTCAGTCTTTCCGGACTGTTTACATGTAGCTAATAGGGGATATCAAAGGAGATGAATCAGTTAGTTGAATAAAACATAACTTTTCGGACTTATTTTATGTCAATTTTGTCAATGTCGGACTTTTGATTCAAGAGAAACCAGAATCACCTGCAGAGATGTCTGTATTAAACACGGACGCACAATTGGGAATAGTTTGTTATGCTACTGTCGGTCTCAGTCGTGGTGTCTCTCCCATAAAATATCGAAGCTATAGGTCTACACTTGTCGTTTCGATTCACAGGTAGCGTATACACCGATGACCAGATATTGTACCGTTCTTAAAACTAGTCTAAGCAATTTTACGACACTGCACTATTGCCATCGTGTCTCCCCGTGAACGTCCTTGAACCTATGGACGTGACCATTGTTTTACTGCGCCCATTAGAGTGTAAACCCCTGTTCGTTACCAGCAGAATAATTTTTAAAGTTCTGTACATCAGTGTACACTGTGTGTATAAGCCCTAAACCTAGTTTAATTCAATTATGAGTAGTAAAGAAAACGTGGGCAACTGGGATGAAGTAAGAATTTTTACACCCATTTTATTCATTTATCTACATGAAGCGAAGGAAAAATTAACCATCCATGTAACTAAAGTATGACCCTGACCTATATACGAACTCACGCACGCGCAGCAGTGCAATTGTCCTGAACTAAGCGGGGAAATTCCCTGCTGAGTCACACACAACATGTTTATACATGTACGGGAAATTCCGTGTGAGTCATCACCATCAAACTAGCCTATATAAAGGAGCTTTTTTTACCCCCGTTGTCAGTCAGTCGCGGAGTCTAGCTGATGTTGAACACGAAGTTAACTAAATTTCATATCCATTTAATCCATAATGTCTTAGGTATCTTTCCAGAGGTGGACTAAATCCTTCTTGTTTTTGAATTTCTAGCGCCTGATGAAATATGTTCTGAATAAGTTCTGACCCGGAGCCTCCTCGTTCCGAGGGTTGCGCCTTTTTCTTGTATTTGTGTAAGCAGCTGTTTATATTGCACATAATAATGTTATATTTCTCTCGTCTCTTTGCTACTCCTGTTTTTCCTTGTATTACATCAATAACAACACCTGGTATAGGAGTTAAAGCTAAAAGAACTGGAACTGTCGGAATTGCTGCTATGACAGCAGAGCTTACAAGAATTCCTTTAGTAATATTAAGAGCCATATCAATTCGACCCATTAATTTATAACTGCGACGATATGCAGCGCTAGTTCTTTCGATATAGTCGGCCAATTGTTCAACGCTTTCAACAACTGAGATGTGCATTTTTTTTTACTGTATATGTAAGGGGGGATAAAAAATAATTGTAGTAATATAGAAAGACAATATGGCAGAAGGAGGAGAAGATATACCAATCCAGGATTTCGATGATGCAAATTTTAATGACGATGATGATGACGCTACTGCTGAAACATCATTTATAGAAGATGATAATACCATTGCAGAAGCTGATCCTTCCCTGGCTAGCCCACAGGTTGATCGTTTGACTGAACTTAAAGCAGATGAAAAATTAAGAATGGTTAATAAATTCTTAAAGGAGAATAAAATTACTGATCCGGATGCACTAAATGTATTGGCTATGGAATCTGAGATTAGGGATGGAAAGCTGTATTATAAAACCTCAAGCTGTCTAAAGATAGAGGAGGTGGATTTTATAAGCTAGCCACATTAAGGAGTGAAAAAGGAGGACATGCATTTATTAGAGAAGTATTAGGAGATCGCTCTAGCGCAGAGCCCGAAAATGTGAGTCGTACATCGCATTCTAAAGATGTGATCGCCGATAAAATACCGGCTGAGAAGATGACGCCAGAAGACTGGGTATATACAAAGATGAACTGACAGAGTTACGGCAAGATGCTTCTGGTAATGCAGATAAAATACAAGCTTTTGAAATAAAATCGAAAAATGGAACGATCTAAACCCCGAATATAGAGCTATTAATGATGAATTAAGGATTGCGAATATGCATCTTGGCGAGCTTAACAACGAAAAAGTTAAAATAAGGCTAGAGAAAGAGAAGTTGAAAACAGTTAAAGGATCCTGAAACGAGCACCCAAGGAAAAGAAAAAGCCGAGAAACTACTAGCTGAACTCATAACAAGAGAAGCTAAAATTGACAATCGAATTGAATACGAAAATGGTAAGATTAGCGGGGCACGTGAAAGTCTGGCTACGACTAGTCTCTTCGTGATGTAATTTCCGATCCAGAATTATCACTCAGGCTGAAGCTGACTGAGTTATTTAAACGAAATGGTATTACAATCGCTGCTACATACTGAACTGCCCTTGGAATGACAATATCAACAATTGCCTGGCTGTGACTAAAGGAGGAGGAGGGGAGCAGGAACGGCGGGTCTGGTTCAGGTCCACCCAAAGTATATACAAAAGCGAAAGAAATTGTAAAGCAATTTGGTGAATGGTTAAAAACATTGGCCGCAAAAAGTGCTGCTGCAATACCAGGTTTAATCGGCTCCCTCGTCAGTTTTCTATTAAAAACAGCAGGATCGGTGGTCGGATTTGTCGGAGAACAGCTATGGATATTTTTAACTGGTTTAACATTAGTCATTATAAATAAAATTATGTATTAATATATGACACCCCTACGGCATCGACATGTTTGGTGAAAAGAATATTGCAAAGTTTCTTTCTAAAAATAAAGACCTGTTTGGTTTCTCTGTCGAATTGGAATGGTGCAAACTCCGACGAGTAAATCGACATATCCTTCGAGCAAATCCAGGTGTCCGACTCAAAGATGATAATCTATATCATAACATTTTAGCTTTCGTGAAGGAATGTCAAAAGACTAACTTCTTTAAGCGACTAGAATTCATAGCTGTATTCCAGGATACTGAGGATGACCAAGAGGCTCATCATCTCCAAGAATATTGGGTTCTTCGATTGATTCGCGACACAGGCAATCGATTTATCTTTCAGTCAGACGGAAATATTTACGTAAAGATGTGATTAATTTTCTTTTTTTCTTCTACTATATACATTACACGAAAATGGGGTACGATAGAACATTATCACCGACTTTCACCAACCGAATACCGAATGGAACAAAGTCAGAAAGAACTCATCACGTGATTGCTCATAATCCAAGTGAGGCAGATCCAGGCCAGACACTTATCATACGATGTCCGAAGTTAGAAAGCGGAGTACTCTTAGTTCCAGATACTTTCGACCTGGTTTTTGATCTCGAAGTAATGGGAGATGAATATAACCGAGTAGTACAAAATGTTGCAAAAATTTGGTGGAGCGTATGAAACTCACATTTGAGGGTCAGACACTTTCCGATTTGAATAAATATAACCTTATTGAATGCTATCGCGATCTCTTCAAACATAAAAGGAGAGAACGAACATGACACTGTACGGAATTCAGAACGAAAATCTAAGAAAATTAAGAAGCGGTTCGACCGATGCAGATCAAAACGTCGTGGGCGATAAGTTACTTTTCGACACATATAAAACAAAATATGCTATTCGTCTCACTCATCCCCTAATAACAGGTCATGGAGTTGCATATCCAAAAGCTTAGGGAGTCATATTGAATGGGAAATTACGTTGGCACCCGCCCCCCAATTACTTGTCAGTAATCAGGTTGTTACAACCAATTATAAATTAAAAACATTCAAATGGAATACGAGACAATTCTGACCTCGATCTCGCGAGGTCAACTGCTGGTTATTACAACGGTGGAAAAAGTTACCTTTACGAGCATATACATTATTTTAGAACAATCCCATTCAAAGAATCGGACACGGTTATCAATGAAAATATAAATGTACCACGACGTAGCATTAGAGGTATCGCTATACTCTTCACTAAAAATCAGAATCAGACAGAACTGAACAGTGAACTTTTCTTTAACCCCTCCATTGAATCTGTGTCTGTAATGATTGAAGGCATTGCAAATAAAGTGTACGCTCAGAAGATGATACCAAGACAATTTTGGCGAGAGGTGCGACGGTATTTTGCTGAAGATAAAGATGGTGTGAAATTGATATAGATGAGGCCGATTATTTGAAGAATAAATTCTGTCTGTTTATCGATCTGCGTAGTTTTAAAGATATTGAGTTTCATGGAAATGGTTTAAAAGTAATGAACACAAAGGACGGAATTCAACTTGAAATTCTGAAGAAAGACACCTCAATTAAGGTTGGCGATGACACTCACGATGTCAATATATTTGCCCACATTTATGTTATCAGTGATGCCCTGGTCTCTATTGAAAATAGTAGATTAATGTCTTTACAATATTAACCATGACCCGTCGTCCGTCCTATCGGCCATGTTTCTGCCAACCATTCGCCCGTGTCTGGATTGTATAACTGCACACGTTTGATATCATTTGGCGCCATCATAATTTTACTACGCTTTTCACTACGGATTTCTCCAGCCTTTTTCCGTACAAACTGTACAAACTGTGCCGGCTCCGGCTTCTTCCCAGTTTCAAACAGATCTTTATAATCTTCAAAGTTCAAATGTTTTCTAACACAAACATCTTTCACCCCTTTATTTTTTTTCGTCTCCGAAGTTGGAGTTCGAAAAGCATACACTTTCGAGCGTATGCCGACAAAATCAAGAATAGGTTCACCATTCAACTCATCTTTAAATTTACCTATCACTTTTTTATTAATCTTCGGAAAATCGGGGGCTATTGCGGAGCTCATCCCACTAGTATCATATATAGACTTCTCACCATTCTTTTCCACATCTTCTCGGACTATATCATTGAAAGTTACGTCCGGATCCGGGGAGGGTACACTGTAAACAAAACTGTCAGTATCCATGTAGGCTAATCGTATTCCAGGGAACCGCTTTCGAAAGTAATTGTAATGCGTCTCATACATAAGCAGCTTAGAAAGTTCCAGTACTGCGGCGCCGATGAAAACTGGTTTTACATATCTATGCTCATCCGTTTTCAGTTCCAGTAGGGCACTGTCGCAGGAATCGCCATCCTCTTCGGAAGTTATGAAAGTTATATGTTTCATCTTTGGATTATACTTCTGAATCTTTTACGTCCACTATCCGTGCCGTTCCAGTCCGAAACAAATTTAAAGTCTCTGTACTTTCGAACATCTTCTATTGTCTTACCGAACATTGCATTATTCATCAGCTTATAGAAATTCTTTTCGAAATCTGTCCTCCCCTTTGTCCTCATTTTAGTGTTAAAGTCAATATATTTCGCGAGACATGGAGCCTCATCGAAAGCAAGCACCCGATAAATCTTTTTCAATCTCATTCCCATCCGAAGATAGAATTCCAGCAACTTGTAGTGTAAGACATAGGACTCTCTATCCATCACACTTGTAATCAGTCGACCGCCCTGCCTCGGAAATTCATAGTGATGCGGTGCTAATGGCAAATCGCTGTGTTCTTCATGTAATTCGGCTGGGTATTCTAAGTCTACTTCTAGAAAACTTGGTGGAAAGGTGGAACCAGGTCCCCACGCTCCACCCCCCGTTCCGCCCCCCGCTCCACCGTCTCGGGCCCCTTCCCATTCCTCCCACTCTTCCATCGTCATCCAATGAAGTCCGCCCGTAGGCATTGCCTGACTCATTGCCCAGCCGTAGAGATTGTTTGCATCGAGATATTTTATTTCGGTCACCGGCTTCTCTGGATCGTAATTCCCACCAGTGGCGCCGGCCGCTGGATGATTTGACTGTAAATAATGAATATTACACTGGCTGATGCCGCCTCGAATTCCCCGTTGTACGAAATTCATCTGCTCAGCATCTTGAATGAGCCCAAACTTATTACCCGTGTAAAGTAACATAGCATCCCATGTCAAGCCGGGCGCTGACATATAGTGGGCTGGATCTAACTTGTACGCTTCTAAACATGTGTCACGGAAATTTTCAAATATATTTGCAAGAAGTAGAACGTCAGTCTCACAATAGAATTCCATATAATCACGAATCGTCTTACACTCAACTTCGTCCCATACTCTTAATGCATGTTCGTAATCAGACTCTGAAATCCCCTCTTCCGTCAATTCGCTATAAAATTCCCCCCTCTCCGGGAGCTCCTCCTCTTCTAGTCTGTCAACCGAGTCTAAATATTCGTAGGGGAAGAAACCTTTCGCCCTTTGAATGTCCGGGTACGTAAGTGGTACTGCCGTCCATCCGTGGTCCGGCACAGTTTTTGCCAACTTCGCCAATGACCCCATCATCAGCTGAGCACTGTCCATAAACTTTATAGAAAAGAAACGTCTCTTTATCTCCCTCTTCCCTCCGGCAACAACAATTGAGGCGTGAAAAATAAATGTTTTCGAGAGACCCATAATTCCTCCATTGCTCGTCTTAGCTATAATTTTAGGCTCTGGTCCCCCTCCGGCGTCGATTTCATGTAATTCTTTCAAAATAAAAGAACCATCGTATCCCTTGAGGTTGTGAAAGTAGATAGGAATGGTTCTCGACGGCCGGCATCCTTCGCAATAGAAGGTCGCCTCCTCCTTCACTACTCGGTATCCTGCCGGCTCTCCACATGCAATACAGACTGGATCACATCCGTCGCGCCGGTAATTAGAAGGATCCCTCATCGGTATTATTTTCCAATAATACGATTTCGAATAATACTCGGCCCGTTCTTTCATATCCTTTAGAAAGTCTGTAACACAGGAGAGACCTGTGAATGTTCTTTTACCATAAACAGTGGGTCGGCCCGGGCCTCGTTCCGAAGAGGAACTTCCCCACCCCCGTTCCACCATAACATACGAAAGACAAATTGGAATGTGTCGGCCGGTCCCCTTCTCAATAATTGCCTCAGTATCTGCATAGACGACGTAGGGAGAAGGAACCTTCTTCCGATGTCCTTCAAATTGACACACTTCCTTAGGAAAACCTGGCTGGGCAGTGTCTGTTCCACAGTACACCTGATGTTTTTCTAATTCTTCTGTTGACTTAAAACCTCTTTTACAAACCATACAAATACACTTCCGTCTGCGCTCATTCTTTCGATTAGTACGAGAATTACGAAGGCGATTTTCCGCAGTAATTGGTACGAAGTGAGAACGGCCGCCGTCTTCGCCAACTATCAGTAAGATATTTGCTATTTGATTCCTATCACCTTCGGAACGGGCTTCACCTTCGGCTCCGCCAGGGGCACTATATAACACAGTTATGTCGGACGGGGGAGTGGGATCATTTTCGTAGATCTGAAATACTTGAAGTTTGACCCCTGGATTTTGCTGCTCGAAGCGCCTGAATACAGTCAGATCGGCGGGCGTGGGCGTGGGAATACCTTCCCAACAGTAGTCAGCCATAAATGGAGCGTACGTATTCCATTTTCTCCTTACCTGACCACATTTCTTTTCACGAAACTCGGGGTCGGCCAACTTTAAACTTGCTACGATGGCGTATTGAAAACAGTTCTCGCTGCCCGAAGGTAGCACCAGATCGCTCACACAATGCTTATTTTTTAACCATCTGGGAAGTTGGACTGCGCCAGCCCCGAGTAAAACTTCTACTAGAATTACTTCAAAATTAAGTATCTCCTCGAGAACGAGACCAGAACCCTCAACATTTTCAATTGTATCAAGCATAAGGTCGTAGCGATCTATTAATTGTTGCCCCACATCCGATCCCGATCCTCTTACATCTTTTGTGTATGTATCTTTTAATTTAACATACAATGTACGCGGTTGTGTATTACCAGTTTTCGGATCCGATAATTTGACTTCCATTTCGGTATAACAGAGTACATCTTTCGTTCCGTTTCTTTGACCATACCTTCAATATCCACCAGCTCCCCGATATCCTCGACTCGCTTGACTTCAGAAATTCTTTTCGTAAAACTGCTCCCTTGAATGCTTCATGTAATCGATGGGCCATAATAATCTTTATGATATATACTATCCTAAAATTTTTTAAAAATGAAAAATAATTATTTTATGATAGGTCATCAAAATCCACTATAATATTTTTGTCAGCATTTATTTGTTTATATATCTCACCTAATCTTTCTAAGTCGACTATTCTTCCGCATCTTGAATTTCTGGTTTATTAGGTGCAGCACAAAATATTAATCTCTCAACAGTGAAAGAAAGGGCACGTTTATTTAAGCGCGGTTTAAATGCTAAGAATTCTATCTTACTACCTTTCCGGATATTACGAGGTACAATAGCAGGATTTTCTCGGACTGGCAATGGGCTCACTGCTTTAAAAGCACAGTCAATTTCTTGAACCATATCAATACATGTAGCGAAATCGTGAGCCCCTCCCCCTCTTTTAAATCGAAATTTAAAATACGCCACGCCCTGTGTCTCGCTCCCTCGCTTCTGATACACTTTAGATGGATTGTAAAATCCAGTAGTATTCTTGGAGTGAGCGGCCAGGCTTGCAGCATAACTTTTAGCAGTGCTTGCATCGAAACTTTCACCTAGGGTACGGAATACTATTAAATCGGTAAACTTTTGAAGACTCGGTTGCCAACGGACACACACCCCATCGCATGTAGCTGGATCTCCTCCCGAACCATATTTAGGTCCGATGTTGAAAACTACTTCTAGCTCACTGTCTACATATATAATAGGATCTACATATTCACCAAATACTAATTTGCCTCCATCATCAATTTTGATGTTTTCTCCGGTTTCAAGTATTTTTATTGCATCTGAAATAGAAAGGATTGTCATTGTCTTATCGTATATATCTTAATAAAAAAAAAATTTTAAAAAATTTCTATGATATAGTATCCCCAAAATGTCATACATATTCATAAATGGACCAACTGGAAGTGGTAAGAGTTACGATGCAGTAAATTTGTCTGCGTCTCACGTACCAGAATTTGACACTAGTTTTTCTAGCAACATTGCCGACTTTTATAATGGGCGTGTCACCCCCCGTTTCGATTGCCGATTTTCAGAATCAGTTTATAGAACATACTCTTATTAGTTTACAATGTCGGGCTGGGAGGACCTCTCCTTCGGAACGCTACATTATTTGTGACTCTTCCATAATTCAACATCTAACTTTTTCTAGAATCCGGGGCGTTTCCACGGAGTGGGAAGAAAAAAAGATTGTTTCTAGAGCATTTGACCATTTGCATAGTTTCATTATCATATTCAAAGATATGCCTTGGGATTATTGCAGGCGGAATGTGTTGACTCGAGCCAGGTCGTACGAAATAACCGCCTTAAAAGAACTAGAAGAGATTCACAACAAGTTCAAACAGACTTTCTTAGAAATTTGCCACGACTACAGGCTTCCATGTTTGGTAATTAGTCAGCCCCTTACGCCTGAAGTTCTCAAGAATATACTTAATCCAACGATTGATACAGAGACAGTCGGACCAGTAGATTTTCCACAAGCTTTTGACTTTGGAATTGCATGGGGCAGCTCACGCGATAGCGGCAGCCAGGGATTTTTAATAGACGGTTTCGAGGAGGAGGAACTTGAAAAAGCTTATTATCCACCTGGTCAAAACAACTAGAACAACGTCGAGTCTCACTCAAGAACCTACACAAACTTCTTAATGCTTGTGAAACAGTGTGTGCTTATAATGCTCCGTTTGACTTACGAGCACTTGATATGATGAAAAGGGTGGACTTTGGAGTTACTTGTCTATGGTTCATGTCAGTTGTGTACATTATACTTCAGCCAGAACTTATTGATAAAGCTGAAAAAGGGGCGCTCGAAAGAACGGACCGTGGCAACATGAGAAGTCGCTTTGAAGATCTTGCAAACTTAATATGTTCAGGAACTGAGGGGCCCCCACCTCATCCACATACTGCCGAAAAAGATGCAATAAGTGAACATTACTTACGACAGTACATGATAAATACTTGGCCAGGTGGGTGGAAGCGAGGTGGTAAACTGACACTTTCTTCTTTCAAGAAATTAAGACTTTTTCCATGGTACTTATTGAATAACTTTCGTAAATACTTACGTTAGTACTTGACAAGTACCAGCACAGGAACTTACGTAGTACTTGACAAGAACCAGCACAGGAACTTACGAAGTACTTACGTAGTACTAATAACATTTTCCTCTGGCTCCCAACTATTGAAACTTTCCGGATAACCGCGCCATTTTATCAGATAATATTTCTTTCCCCTAATTTTTTTCGTCTTCAAATTCGTTCTACTCTGTACAGCTCGTCGGCACCTTCCGAAAGGGCGCTCTGAAGTTCATCAGAATAGAAAGTGCCGAGTATTTCCTCTCCATTCAGATCTTTTATTTTGTAAACTGGTGGTGTTCCCAAGCCAGCTGCGTACACAACTTTTGAAACTACGAAATCTCCTCTGTCCAATTTGGTAAATACCCTTTCTTAAAAGTGGTCTTGTATTTTGTAATTCGGACACGTTCTCCCGGCTTGAATTCAGGGTTGGCTCCCCCGGCTGCCAACTCAGGACCGAATAGTGTATAAAATGCCTGCCAATCGTTGTCCTCTGTTACGTCCCTGGGTTTCATTTTGATACTTCCGTGAACGGTGTTGTTGTAATTCTCGAGAAGTTGTGGTAGAATGGGGAGCCAGGAACGTGTCTGTTTATATGTAAAGTATTTCCACATCATCGTCTTGAGGGTCCGATTAAAACGTTCAACGACGCTAGCTTTTTTGTCACTGTAGGTGTGAAACCAGTGAATTCCCGCCTCCTCCAACCACCCCTGCATTTTTCGATTAGTAAATTCCCGCCCCTCATCTGTCTGAAGTTTGTCGGGCCTTCTCCCAGATTTCTTAATCACATCTTGTAGTGCCTCTAACGTATCATCAGCCGTTTTTGACTGTATCGGCCTGGCCCATGCGTATTTACTGAGCACATCGATTACTGTTAGCATGTATCGAATGTTTTTATTCTCTTTTGCGAATGATGAAGGGAATTCCACGAGATCAGCTTCCCACTGAGCGTCTATCGATGTTACGAAAACGCGCCGGCCCCTTCGGAACGCGCCACGAGTACGAGGGACCGGTTTATGAAGATTATAAGTTAGCTGAGTTTTTAACCAGTCCTGTACCTCTTTCTTAGTAACGTGGAGTCCACTGGCGCGTGCTGCGTCATACAATTTTTGTACACCTCCAAAACCAGTTTTCGGGTTGTAATATAATTCTCTAAGAGTGCCTTCGGCTTCAGCTTCCATAATTGCTATATTATACGAAAAATTTTATGTCGTACGGATGCCGTAAATGAAATACTAGTTTACTGAATGGCCTACTTTTCAATTGCTTGATTAGGCCCACGGCTTCCCGTTCTGACACCTCCATTCCATATTCTTTTATAATAGTTTTGTTGTCTGTCTTGCTCGGTGTGTAAAATAGTACTAACATCTGTATGTTTTCCCTAAATGGTTTACTAATACTAGTATATTGTTGAGTCAGAACCCAGACAGATAGTCCGTCGTGTCTTGCGCTGAAACCAAGTTTGACTAAAACGTCACTGCGCTTCTTCCATATCTTTGGACGCAGCGCAGTCGTCGAGTACTATTAAAGTGTTTGTACCGGCCCATTCGTTCCGTACGAAGGCTAGTGTATCATCCACAGCATCGAGTCCGACTGGAAACACAAACACATTGTCATCGGTGAAAATGAATTTTTATTATACGTTTTATTGTTCATGAATGTCGGACAAATGAAACTATATATTCAAATTTTCCTAGGTACGGACCGGTGAGGAGATCCATTACATATTCCGTTTTGCCAGAATTTGTCGGTCCAGTTACAATCATGTTGAATGGTACAGTTGCATACATCGGATCTATATACTGTACATTAATGTAATGAATATTGCTAAAGATAACAAACCAATTTTACCATATTCATGAATAGGGTCTGCGCCGGTCACTGCTGCTGCCCGTTCCGAAGCGTTCCGAAGGGCCTTCGGGGACCGAGTCGTGTCATTGTGAGGTGGTGGTGACACTCCGGGCTCGTCCTGCCACTTCACAGGATCCTCCCCTCCTTCCATCTCGTGTACAGCACTTTCTCGAACTTCCGTGTTTATATCACCGTTCACCCCGAAGGACATAGATTCTGTAGCGTATTGCAATTCATTATTATAACCCGAGATTGCCGGGCCCGAAAGGATGACCATCTCAGACGGTAAGAGAAGTAAATTTGGTGAGACTGCCATATCAAGTTTGACGCCAGTATTCATTAT
Source organism: Ptychodera flava (assembly GCF_041260155.1). NCBI lineage: Eukaryota > Metazoa > Hemichordata > Enteropneusta > Ptychoderidae > Ptychodera > Ptychodera flava. The sequence goes on along the minus strand of NC_091931.1, from coordinate 43,454,993 downwards.
TGTGTCTTGATATCGCCTATAACTGATTACTTTGTCGGTATTACGAATTTCATCTTCGAGGAGAACGCCGAATTCTTTTCTTACTTGCACTGCACTGCCAGTATCGCCCACAATGGTACTGCGAATATTTGCTTGTGCGCCGAGTATGCAATATACGTAGGCTTCAAGACTTTCGTTGAGGCGGGCTAGGCCAGCCTTTGTTAGTCCCGAGTCTCCCGTCAGAGGAATGAAACTATTATATTGCCCCTCCGTTCCATCATTTCGGAAGAAATAATAGTGTGGTCTGTCTTTGTCGGGCAGTACATGTTTTTTCTTTCCAAAAATGGTATGTGTATAGAAAACGCCTCCGTCGGCGGAGAGGAAAAAGTCCTGACCGTTGTATATCGCTTTTGGCTGTCGAACGGGACCACGATTAGTGTAATATTCATAACCATAACCAAGACCTGAGTTTTGTCCTTTTCGATATCGAAAGTCGGACTTCGTGGGGCTTATATTTCCAAATTCTGTACATAGAAGTTCATATTGAACGAGATTGTATGGATTGTCGCCAGCTTTGAAGGTGGGGGTATCGTCTGGAAGTGCAACCTGCATTTCGTGAAGGATACGACGTATTGTAAAGTATACATGGAAACGGCAGAATGATCGTATTTGGGGCGGAAAATCCCCCCCTTCGGAACCGAAGAGATGGGCGAATGATATACCACAACCAGTAGTGCTGCACCATACGGCAAATTTAATTGTTGGTCCCAGTATTTCATGTTTGGCCCGCCCAGCCAGACATTACTTTCTTTAGCTGATCGATGAGTGATTACGTTATCTTTAAATACATCCCGTGGATGAAAAGTAAATTTTTCTGTCGGCGTTACATATATTTCTAAGTCCATGAGAATAGGTTTTATTCCTCCATTCGGTTGGTAAGGAATATCAGCATGCTGTACTGTTGGTATGCTCGTCTTATTCAATTGAAAAGCAACTGGGAATAGGTCTGTACTCATTATTCGTGTTTCTATATACAGATAGATTTAAATGGAGGAGAATTTTCCATACTTCAGAATCGTACTAACATTCCAGACCATGTTAATATTATATTTCGGATTCAGGTTTAAACGAATTTTTTATTTTTTACTAAGAATAGATAACATACTGCAAACAATGGAGAATTTAATAAAGTCATCGGCAGCGGCAAATACGCGTTCCGAAGGGTCTTCGGAACTACCTTCAGACGCTCGATCCATAATAGAAACAAAGCGTGAAAAAATACTCTGTGTCATCGCAAGTGGACAAAGTAAGTTATTTTTTGGTAAGGAGATTTCAGTTGCTGACGTAGAAAAATGGGGAGATGAAACGGTGAATAAAGCATTTAAAGTCTATGAAGCGAAATACAGTTCTCTTATAAGTGATAATATCACTCAAAGTTTCATAGATCTAGGAGCCCGCGCAATAAGTCAGGTAGTTCCGATCGATGACCGAGATAACTATGCCACTGATCTTAAAAAGGATTTTATTCTAAACAGTGAAATAAAACGATTATCAGGACGGATAGCGTACACGTGGGGCCCATACTTGCTATAGTTTCCACCGGTTTAATTACAGGTAAACATTTAAATTTTAAAAAAATCGGGTTTAATATAGTACCTGAAATAAATGGATTCAACTTCGCCGACTCAGCAAACGGAAACGACCTCCACACCGCAAACGACGACCTTCCCGACTCCGTCACAGCGCAACATAGAGAAAGTTACAATGCCGCCGAAGCATCCAGGGAGAGTTGCTGCGGGCAAGCGACTAGCGGAATGGAACAGGCAAAACAAGGAGAAGAAACGCCAAGCAATGGTGGGGAATGATAGCGATGCGGTAGCGGCAGACCTACCGCCTACAATGAAAGAACAGTGTGATAATAATTCACACTGGTATAATAAATGTTATCTTGTTTTAGGAATTGTGGGAGTTTCATTGACTGCATTAGGGCTATATTGGGGGCGTGCTCGGCATACCCCCTGTCCTCCCCGGAAACCGCGGGAACCGCTTCAGAAAGCGAAAAAAACAGAGCCCGTAGCAGCTCCCTCCGGAACAGTTCCGACAGGGGTTCCGAGGGGAGGGAGGGGGGAGGGGGAGGGGGAGGGAGAGGGGGGGCCCAGCTCCTCTACATTGTATGAGATGGATTAACTCCCCATATTTTTTTTTTTTTATTTTCTATTTATACTAGTCAGCAATCATGGATATTAAAACAGTTGTAAACACAATGTACGATGGTATTGTAATCGCAGGACTTGCGATGGGATATCTTATGATCTCCAGCAAATTTCTGAAAATAGAGGTTGGCGATCCAAGTCGACCAAATTTAACTCGCTTGGCAAAATTAGGCGGTGCGACTGCTGCCGCGGTTGCGACCAAAGATCTCCTTGAACAGAAAAATATTATTCCTGCAGAACCTTATACTTCGTAATGGGCACCTTCGGAATAATAATAATATTCATCGAACATTTATACTTAGTAATATATACAGCGCACAACAATGATCATTTGGATTGAAAGCCAAACAGGTGAACCAGTCACTGTTAATTTTTACCCTTGCATTGACACGACACAGTTACGAAGATAAGACTGCTAGAGTGCGGACTATATAATTCATGGCATAACATAACATCGACGAATAATGTAATAAAATATCAAGAAGGTGACCAACCAAAGAAGACTAAATCAATACGTCCAGTAACTACAATATCGATACGTTAAACAAAGCAATCGGGTTGAAGCAAAAAATTAATTTTGAAAAACATCTGCCGACAAACCATGTTTATCTAACTTTGGCTAAAGATATTAAAGTTTATTTCAATGCTACAGGTAGCTTTGCCAACGTAGTTGGTTTTTCAGATAAACCTGAGGACAACCCAGTTATAAAAAGTACTATTAGTCCGAAGAAAGTGGATTTCTTAACAGTCACTAAATATATAGTTCATTCAGATGTAGTCGATGTTACTGGAAATTATGTTTCATTTGGTTCGGGTGCCTCCGGAGGATACATACAGGGGAAAGTATCGAACTGTTTACAAATACTTCCCATCCGGGATACGAGAGAAATAAGTGAAAGGTTACTTACGATTTTAAAAACGGAGCAATTTCTATGCCATTGAGAAAAGGGGGAGATTACATGAATTCAATGCGTATCTGGATAACGGATCAGGATGGGAACATGATCGATTTCAATAACTGGCCAATTAGCTTTTGTATTGAATTGCTGTAGTAGTCCCGAAGCGGGGCCGGTGTAACCCTATCGGAAGATAAACCATCCCACGACTAATCCTCCAGCAATATAGATCATCTCATATTTCTTTTGCTCAGGGCTGGGTTGATAATAATCTGAGAATTGCGCTAACGCTTGCGCTGGACTTGACGTAGAGTTGCTTTGCACCGCTTCTGCTTCTTCCAGTATTTCTGCATCTGTATCTCTTAATTCTGCCGCAGCATGTGCGTCCTTTGCCTGATTTTCTCTTTCCCAGTCAGCCTGTAGTAATCTTTTTTCTGACCATACGTTGCGATCATGTTCAAATTTTTCTAATGCTTTATCATGTCGAACTTTCTCTTCAATAAGAGCCTCACCATTCCCAGAAAGCTTTTGTCCGATAATATTTCCTCCTGTGAATGCCGTTGCATTTAATACAGCACCGAGAACTGTCATTCCTATAGCTGAAGCCATGACTGTGTATTGTATATTACAAGGTATTATTTTAATTTTCACTGTATATAGGTCCCTACGGAGTATGTCTGATCCAAGTGGCTTCGGTCTAGGTACAATTCGTATGCAAAATCTTGAGCTTGAAGATCTGAGTGATGTTAAAGTTAACAATAATACTAAGATGGCTGCTAATCATAATAAGGATTACGTCCTTCGTTATAAAGACCGCGAAAATATTTCGTTTTAGCCAATGCCGCGGTGCAATCCCACGAGCATGCTGTAGAATTTTCCGAACTTAAAGACATTGATGAAACTGTAATTGACGCCACAAAGGCTTCGAATGATATCTACTCCTTTTGCTCTGACATGGGATTCGGCTAGTCAGAAATTCATGCCTTATAATGTGCCGCGTAACATCTTAGATATATTGGATAGTGAAATTGCAGGAGGTGTTGCTGAACCACCAGGAACTCCGAATGTGATTTATTTTGATAGCAATGTAAACAAATATAAATTGTTAGATTTTCGTAGTTGGCTTACTCCTACGAATCCATACATTGCACTTCTTGGTATACCAATTCATCTTAAAATTAGTCCTCTTAATACAATAATGAAGGCAGATAATACACTAAGAAGGTGGATAAACGAGGGGGAGAATTATTGCTCGTATACAGCTAGCGGAGTTCCAGTTAGATTATTTTGGGACACAACTTTAAAGAAACTGGTCTTAAAAGTGTCGGTGATGAGGCAGCTGTTCTCACTTTACAGACTGTAAATCAACAGATGACTGATAATATGAAAATACTTCAACATGGTACAGTTCTCATTAGATGTGTAAAGTTAGCTACTGGAGATGAATTTGACGATTTGGTTGGATATTATGCTATGAAAACAGATAACAGAACAACTTGTGATATTATCATAAGTATTGATAAAGATCGGGGAGGGGAAATGAGTATTGAATGTTTTGTTGGTGGGAATAGAATAGAGAACGACTTAGGAACTACATTTGTACGTAGAGATAAAAGAGTGAACACTTTAGATATCAGTACCATTCATCTGAAACGACTCATATTATTTGAAGTAATGGTCTTTCGTCATATTTTAAGTTCAGAGGAAATTACTAAAATTTTATCTATCGGGTGAACAAGTTCGCACCGATAGGAACTTCGTGTTCAACATCAGCTAGACTCCGCGACCGGCCGGCCGGACTGACAACGGGTGTAAAAGTCCCTTTTATATAGGCTAGTTTGATGGTGATGACTCACACGGAATTTCCCGTACATGTATAAACATGCTCAGCAGGGAATTCCCTGCTTAGTTCAGGACAATGCACTGCTGCGTCAAACCCCTGTTGCGCATGCGTGAGTTCGTATATAGGTCAGGGTCATACTTTAGTTACATGGATGGTTAATTTTTCCTTCGCTTCATGTAGATAAATGAATAAAATGGGTGTAAAAATTCTTACTTCATCCCAGTTGCCCACGTTTTTCTTTACTACTATTATGGAAAGGTATTAAATAATAAAGGGTCGTTACAGTTGCTAAAATTGCGAGAAAAACGGCACTTTTTACTCAAATAGAATAGTCCTATTCACCAAGCGCTATTGTTTTAAATCACGTCCATGGTGTGCTGTTGATTTTCATTCTTTCGTGCAATTTCATTCGCTTGAATCAATTATCCTTTCATTTTACTGCTCTGTGGACTCTTCTGAATATGTGTTTTGGATAAAAAGAACTCTACAGTGAAAGACATAAACTTCGACGGTGATAGGTATACAATATCGGTTCGGATGTGTGAAGATATACAGATTACAAGTTATTTTAGAAGTTCTCAAAACCAGTAAAATAATTCTGCGCGCCACTTATTGATAATTTCTTCTTGTGAACGTCCTTGAATCCGTGACCGCGACCATCGTTTTCGAAGTGTTCGACGGTCGATGATCGGTAGATTAATGAAGATATATGTTACTGAATATATGTTATGTGATTGTTTAATAGCATGGTTAGGTAATAGACGGTGTAGTCTGTAGAGGCGATACGGCGAAATTCCACGGCCCAAGGGAGCGTACATCGCATGGTTTCTTACAACGAACGAGCCGTCGGTTTCCATAGCTACTACGTGAAATCCGGCCTCACCGATGTCCCTGTCCTGATTCGGAGAACAACCTTCAAGCTGCGTGTTGAGGTTCAGATGTCCTTTTTCATATTCAAAAGGCTTATTGATTTACAGAGAATGCCCGTCTTGTTTTTAGCTTTAACTTAGCACATGATGGCAATTGAAAATTCAAAGCCAAATAGCCAGTGGGAAAAAAATAGACGACTCGCTCTCACCAGCGGTCGAGGTCGCAATGAAAAAAATCGAAGTCTCTGAAATCGGTATCATTGCTCCGCCATGTTTATTGTTGGTTGTACGGCCAGTTTAAAGTCACAGACTTTCTTCACGGTAAAATTCATATAATTGCCATACCGCGAAGTTCCCTGTGCATTTCAATATGTCTATTTGGAAGCAAAAGCGCCGCGGACATTCAATCGATGGTGATGAACTTTCTCCAGGCCGTGTTACGAACTTTACCGGTTTTCGATATGAAAGATGCAATATATTATCAGCGTTGTTCACGTTGTGTTTTGAGTTTGATATGGAATAGAACAGGAAAACACTAACGATTAGAGTGACGATAGAGACCATGCCCGATACGGAAAATTGACATCAACTACTTGCATTGAGCAGTGACCTGAAACTTCAGACTGATATATAAATGTCGACAATATAAAACATTGAAATGCCGGAGAGAGAGAGAGAGAGGGAGAGAGGTTTACGCTGTCGCGAACTGATTATACTCTTTCGGATATGACTTCGGTGTAGACGATACACAGACATCGAAATGTACACCTACTTTCCAGAAATTCGACTAATCTTATAATATAGAGTGGAACAAATCCAAAAGTGTTGGTTGAAGTAAATCTTCAGATGTTGGTTTTCAAAGTTAGATAATACTTACAGAAATATGGTCGTCATAGTCTTCTTTTAAAAACTATTATCTTCAACACCACGTTTCTTATGATCGGTGATGTCATTTTTATTATTTTTACAAACTTTCGATGCATCAAACGCTATAAGACTATCTCATCTGCCTGTCAAGGAGTTACAATATATTTCCGAGGGCTGGCACACGATGTCAACTTACGTGTCATCCGTCGAGCGGCCGGTGGCAGTGTCACAGATTGTTCCGTCTGTAATCGCGGCCACTTTGATTTTGATGTGACACCAACGTGCGTTTGAGGTTTTTTTGTTACGAATTTGTGGACCTCACAAAATTTCACAGTCCATGCTTTGAAGCAGTCTCAACATGGCAAACATGTCTCGCTTAAATTTCATCCTCGTCGTTCCAAATTAAATTCGACCACTAAATTATTTCGGCAGTTTTTAATTTCCTATTAATTCGACGTTTTTCAAATCGTAATGAATTTTTTCTGGTCGAATTGATAGGGTTTTGGCAGCAAGCTTATCTCTTCGTCGGACCAGTATACCGCGAGATGTAGTACTGTGTTCGGCAGCCATGGCGAAAGTGAATATTGTATATTGGTTGTTGTTTGTTTTATGTTACAAATACCTGTCGCGTGAGGGCGTTTGAAACGCTTCTGAAGCGGCTCAGTCTGTCCACACAGCGATTTGCGGATAGAGTTAATCCCTACAACGGCTCTGGTCGGGCCGACTAAACCGTCTCAAATCTGAAACGCTTCAGAACCACTTCGGAGTGTCCACACATAATATAGGGGGAGGGGCATTTGAAAATTTTTTAGGGCATTGAGGGGGATCTGAAAAAAAAGATTTCAATCGCGATTCCTCCAGCGCCCCCCCCCCTCCCCCCTAATCGTTATTTGTGAACGCAGCCTAATGAGATTTGGATGGTATGATGTCTGTGCATAATGAACGGTCATTTTGGTAATTAACGAATTTATGCACCAGGCTATAATTTAAGAATTACCCAACCAAAAGTGATGTAATATGCAGGCACCCAAACTGTTATATGGCCTTACTATGGTAAAAGTTTGGTTGGCGTGGCCTACAGATTACAATCGTATTTGCATATTTAATGGATTTCTGTAATGAGGGTCTATGATCAATACTGAGTTCACCGATTTTGAGCGGACTTTTACGGTACATTTTTCATACTTATGCTGAAACACAGATATTTTTTGTTATTACTGCTCCCATACCATGTATCAAATGCATTTGTTTTGGGACATGGTATCCACCCTATTTCTTTCTTTGATTATCCTTTTCAGGGAAGCCCAGCCAGCTGTTGTAGCGCATCATTCGAATAATACGTATGCCGAAGTGAATCGGAAACTGAAAAATGCCTGGAGGACTCGTGCGACCCAACCAAATGCAGCTTATAACCAAACCACCGCCACAATAAGACATCAGAACAAAACAAGTAACACATGGGATAGAAGGGCTGAAAAGAAAATCCAAACCAGGAGAGCAGCTCCCGGACAATTTTTACTCATTGATAAAGCGCCCTCTTTTGGCCAACGTCTAAACGTATCATATCGGCCTGCCGAACACGACGAGAGTTCGGGTTGGGATATCTGCAATCAACGAGGGCGCCCAATTTCGGCGCGGGACATTGAACGTGTCATTGATAGTAGATTTTTATGGGCAGTCACTTCACCGAAGCCAATGTTTGCTTACAAGGGATACACATTAAGTGAGAGTGGGGAAATGTTGCAAGTTGCCAATGGGGACCCGAGCTGGTTGCTACCGATGTGGATCCTAGAAGATGAAGACATAGTGCGAAGATTTTCTCTAGAGGCGCAAACAGTGTCTGCCGAAGCAGTCTACCAGTCTCTAATGAATGATGTCTGCTCAGCCGAGGTGAAAACTGATGGACATTACTCTTTCAAAACAGGGGTTCATGAAAACGCTGATCTGAAAGACACAAGTACCGATCAGAACAAACGGCTGATCGAAGCCTTGGACGAGGCTGATGATTTGGAGGTTGAAGAGGCTTTCTTGAAATTGTTTGGCAACTATTTGGCGAACAACGCCCTCAAAGTTGAAGGAACTTCTCAAGAGATGGCCGCGTCACTAGAAGACGAGAGTGCGCCTAGATCAAACACTACCACAGAAAAACACGAAAGCTCATTTGAAGTAAAGGATTCCCCTGACAAACAAGTGCGTTCGGGAACTGAATCAACGATCGCTAACGAGAGTGAAAGTCTTCAGAGGGACAGTGAAGTTTCAGTGCCGTCTCGTGACAAGATACAAGCTGCTGTCGATGACGTTCATGTCCGGTCGCCTTCAGAAAATACCCGCCAAAGTCCAATCAAGTCGCAACAACCGTCAGACAGCGGGACATTGGTGGTGGCATCCTCAAACCCTTCAATGTTGCGTAACAGGGTTGAAGCAAACCACACGCCAAGCAGTGAAAATCTTTCACCAGAGCGACGAGAGTCAAAAGAAGTCACGACTAGCAATACATTAAACAATGATTGTTGCCAAAGCCCATCCAAGAAGCAAAAAGTAGACAGCTGTCCCACATTTACACACAATTCGACAAGTGACCGAAGTAAAACCAGGACAACCGCGGCGAAAAGTGCACTCACGTTTACGCGCACAGAGCCGTACAATACGAGACGAAAGAGCCTGCTGGACCGCCTCGCTTCCACCACTAGCCCATCTGACGCTGTTGAGCCAAACCAATTTTCAGAATCACCCGGAACTTCTCACCTGCACAATTCTTCAGTGCTTGAAAATCCATTGGCCCAAGAAAAACCTAGCAAAGCCTCGAGAGAAGAAAGCCGACGACGAAAAAAAGACTCACCTGTTTGTTACTGTTATTCCCGCCACTGCAGTCAGTGCTATATTCGGTAAATCTTTAGACACAACAATTGCATTGCTAACATGGAGATAAGCATTTGATTTCTCGTGCAATCGCCACCAATGTTTCTCCAGACATTCAGGAAAACAAAAGATGCCATTAAATCCGAAATTTATTTAGTAGATTTGTAAACTCTGCACGTTTCATTTCTTTTTGAATACATCTATGAAGTTTGTTTCTCACAGATAATTGCCAGGTGCGGTTTAACCTGACTTGTCTATTGTTTTCAGTTGTATGTATGTAGGGCCTATGTATGTATGTATGTATGTATGTATGTATGTATGTATGTATGTATGTATGTATGTATGTATGTATGTATGTATGTATGTATGTATGTATGTATGTATGTATGTATGTATCTAGTATGTATGTATGTACTATGAATGTATTTATTTTTATTTACACTTTTACTGAGCGGCCGAGTTACTGAAATAGTAATTTTCATCGGGGCTCATACAATTTTCGAAAAAGGAAAAAATACATCAGTCATACAAGAAACAAAGGTATATTAAAGAGGAACATTTCTTTTAACATATTCTTTCAGTTTACATTTGAAAGTGTACAGACTGGTCAAATTTTTCACTTCACTCGGTAATGAATTCCAAACTTTCGTGGCACTGAAAACTACGTTGTCCAGTGCCTAAACACATCTTGGTACATGACAATTCTCACGTGCAGTAGAGCGTGTAAAATAATCATGAACATTACTTTGTGGAGTAAATAAATTAGATAAATATTGTGGAGCATAACCATTCATACATTTGAAACTTAAAAGTGCCATGAAATAAAAAATTCTTTGTCTAATCGACATAAAATTGAATGTAGAAAATTAAGCATTTGAGGGAAAATCAGTTGATAACTCAAGAAGTGTGCGTAACGCCCGTTTTTGAAGAACATAAACTTTGTCAAGATTATTTGCCGTTGCATTACCCCAAACAACACAGCAATAATCTAAAATACTATCTAAATACTCTGTATGAGTCCATGATATAAGATAATGCGACGATCAAAAGGGATATATCGACGTAATCTGCGCAGTAAACCAATTCGTTGACTAAGTTTTTTGCATAAACTATCTATATGGACGTTCCATGATAACGTGTCATCAAGTGTTACCCCTAAAATTCCACCACATTGTACTTGAGGAATAAAAGTGTCAGCAACCTGTACAGATAATGAACTGTGAGTATCATTTAAACGACTGCGCTTACAATGGGTTGTAATCAGAAGGCATTTTGATTTTCTGGCATTAATTCGCATGATTCGTAGTAATCCAATTTGAAATAGGAGTGATATCTTTTCGTATTGCATCGTTAACATCACTAATGCATTTACCCTTTGCTAACATTGTTTGGTCATCTGCATACATATGTAAGGTAGAAGAATCAACAAATAAAGACATGTCGTTCATAAAAATCATGAATAAAAGAGGGCCTAAAATTGAGCCTTGTGGAACGCCTACTGTAACATCATGTCTAACAGAAATACTACCCATGTAGTCAACAACTTGCTGGCGATTTGTCAGATACGAGTTAAACCAGTTAACAGTACATTCAGACAATCCGTACAAAGATAGCTTTTTCAATAAAAGGTCATGATCAATAAGGTCAAAGGCCTTGGACAGGTCAAGTAGAATCACGCCATTAAGAAACCCATGATCAATATTTTTCAAAATTTCATCAGTTAAACGGATTAATGCCGTTTGACAGGAGTAGTTCTTTCTGAAGCCAGATTGCGTGTCAAAAAGCAAATTAGCAGTAGAAAAGTACCCAAAAATGCATTGTGGACATGTCTTTCCAGTATTTTTGAGAGGGCGGCAAGATAGAAATAGGACGATAGTATAAATGTATGTATCATGTGTGTATGTAGGTATGATGCATGATAGTATGAGTGTTTGTACGGATAGATAGATGAACGTACGTACCTAGTGTAGGTATTATTTATTTATTTATCAAGTAAAACAAAGGAAAGTGAGTTACAACGAGAAAAAAATCATTCGGTCTCTTTAAGTTTATTACCGTAGTGGCTTAAATATTATCAAAAAACAATAAATTTCTAGGAAAACGGAAAGGATAACGACAGAACCTTGAAATCCACGTTGCTAGGAAGTGAAAAACTAATACAAATAATGGAAAAATGGAATGCGACGCGTACTTTCTCGGCAACTTCAGCGTTACTAGGCAACGAACTGAATCCACTTGGTGAATCAACGACTTACGTCAGTTCCTGTTGAAATGACGTAGATTTCAGGTTTGGAAGCCGTAATTTTGAAATTTCGAAAGCTGGCACGCAGGGCTATATAGCATGGATATACAGATACGGAATCAGCGATCCAGTGTGAAAGATAGATGTGCCGGGGTTGTTTATTCTACATTTTTGCCGAACAAGGCAGCATGAAGTCCATTTCGTGCCAAAAGTCTCTTTGAGTGTGACAAGTTCAAGTTGATGAGCGTGTGTCATTCGGACCGGTATAACATTGCCAATAATGCACACAACAATGCTAGTTTCTAACCGTTACGATAAAAGTCGGTTTACTTAACACTGTGAGATGAGGGCGCTCTTGTTATCGAAATGATTTTTGAAAAGAACGCATGCGTTCGGAGAAAACGACAATGTAAAGACAGCTTAGCGGCAAGGTGAGGAGTTGATTAGATTCAATAAGTCTAACACATCCGTGAGAGAGAGGGAAAGAGAACAGGCTTGCTGAATAAATGTGGGGAGCTGTGAAAACCAAGTTATTACAGGGTGGTGAATTTATTTAAAAAACACTAGAATGCTATAATGCGATATTTGTGAATGCAACGTTTTCCATGGAAACTGCTTGCCGTTAACACTTGATAAATTAAAAACAACTCATAGATAACAGATTTAAAATCTAGTAGACATCTAGCTGACATGAACCCTTATTCGCCTAAGTCGGCCTCCCGCTTATTAAATGCGAGAAATTAAAAATATAGGGATGAGTTCGATATATTTTCATTATAATATTATTCGCCTCTATTGATTTTAAAATAAAACCAACATACTTGCGCTTTAATATCAGCACGCTCAATTTCATCAAATTTCCTTTCGTTTCTTGAGCAAACCGTTCCAACTGCAATAAGTCTCTAACCCTTAGTGTCCCCCGGCCCATAACTGACACAAATCATCGGCGAAGAGGCCCTCGCGTCGACCTGTGAAACTGGAAGACTTTGAACTGTGGTGGCCTGACGTCATGGTAACCTCGCTGTGATCGTCACAAGGGACGTCATACCACCGCTGACCTTCATATGTTGAAACCTTCAATTAATACCATCTTTAACAAATAAGAATTACTCACATACAGTCGAAGGAAGTATTTGTGAGATCAAGCTGTCCTATTGAGTTACGAAAGAATAATAGACGGAAGGACAAGTGACGGTCGTCAAGAAAGTTTCAGTAGGTTTGGAAATTGAAAGAATTAAGCGAAATACGGCCGAACGACGACAAGATAAATTCGCAACATTAATCGCTCATATAGCACTTCTGCAGAAGTGTCTTGCGCCTGTCTTCTCGGAAGGTGCATATAGTGACCATCTCGCACCCTTTTGCACGGAATTTGAAAGATTATGATCACGGCCTGCTGACAAGTGGCCGACTTCAGGTTAATTGTCCATGAAAGTGTATCTCGGTGTTGTACGATGGTACATATAGGCGTACATGACATGTACTGGTTTATATGATACCAGTTATAGAGATTTCATATGCGAGTTCTCTATAGGTTTCGTATTATTTTTTCATAAAAACATTCTATTTGGCAAAAGGAAGACAAATTTTCAGAAGCGTTTTATTGCTGCATTTGTTGTCCCACCTATACATCAATTTCCCCAAATCTGTAATTTAGCGACGTTTTCATCAAGTCGTTGAAGATTCAGTCCACGTATTTCAAGACATAATAGTCTTCTGTCAAGACTCAAATATTGCCAAAGGATAGCCATTACTCCCAGGAATGATTACACAAAATGTGCGAATTCTGTGAAAAATGCAGGCTCCGCTCAACAGGTGGTCGACGAGAATCGAGCGGTGCTGTTTCGGAAAGGGCGCCCTCTCGGGAGTGCCTCCGCGAGTTACGGGCCCAATTATTAAACTCTTGGTCATCACTTGACGCACTTTGTGTTTGTTTTTCATTAGAACCTTTCAATGTTTATTGGGTTAGTCTAAATACTCCATTTTATGCAATAAAACACCAACGTAATTTCTGAGATTTCTGAGCGACATTTCCCTAATGCATCTGGTTGACCACTTTGTTCTGATAATGAGATTTCTGTCCGATAACTGACAATGTACGAAGACATACAAAGAAAAAGACCACCCAGCTTATAATTTTTTATTTGTGTAATTAGTATTGCTTAATACTTCTCGATGTTAAAAATCTGCCAGCAAAGCGAGCGTAATTGGCTGTGATGGCGCTTACCCAAGTGTAGGCCAACTGAGATTTTTCGCGGTCATTTGAAAATGTCTGTATGTTAATGTTGTGTGGCTTCAAACTTAGGACAACGAAGCAATTCATGACGTCAGAAATATGCAGAATCCCCGCCGGAAATGACGCTATTCATGCAATACCATAGCACGGTTCCAAACACGTTGACAATGTTCCAATTTATTCAAGGAATTGAGTCTTCATGGGAAAACACTTCTTGGAATCACGCGGATAGCAGGTATTCGAGTATCCAGCATAATTAAGGTAGAACGCACCTCGGGGACAGACATTCGAACTCTCAAACTTTTACAATTCTCTTCTGATATACCACATGTGGGGGTTCATTTTAAAGCTCTTGGTGAAAGAAAACTTTTAACCGGCTTAGTTTTTCGAAATTCGAAAATTTTCATTTTTCTCCATAGAGTTAACACAGGGATGGCGGCCATTCTGAATTTCTAATATCGGTAAATCTTGGGTAATTTGTTTTTCTAGTACAAAAATTTGCAAGGTGACCCCCTATTTTTATTCTTGATTTTGAAAGAGAATGATTGAGAGATCCCTAGGCACTTGAGGAAAGTTAGAGCAAAAGTTTAAGTCTTTTACTTTCGAGGTGCATACTACCTTAAGTTTAAACTGATTGAAAAATTACATTCGGTAAATCAACAAAATTCGATTGCTAGCGACAAAAGTCAGACCGAAAAAGGCCGTCAAGGAAAGGCCCTCAGAAGGTAGTATACATTAGTATTTATGGCACAGTATAGTAGGCCAGGACCTTGTCAGTTTTGAATCCGGCCGCGACGCACGCGTACTTGGACCATGGGATTACGGGAAGTTCATGCAGTACTGAGTAATAAAGGGTTGGGTTTTTATGTATCTGCGATCAAATATGTTTTTCATTCGAGTACCTTGACCTCCAGGTGTGGATTGTTTAGTACCCCAGCCCGACATAGTCACTGTGTTTCAGGACCTCTTCACATTCTAGCTTGGGTGGGGAGAGGGGCTAAGTTTGTGACGTAGAAGGCGATCTCATGCATCAAGGCGCGCATTGACTCATCGTAGTGCCTGTACTCTGACCCTGGGAGCGATCGCGAATAACGTTATTGATTTGTGTTAGCCCGGTAAATTACCGACATCCATGTAGTTATAATGTTCAGGTCTGACTGACATAAAGCCTCAAACAGAGATGCCGTGATTAGACGCTCGCTGTTGGCGACCCAGCTAGACTGATATTATTAATCACGATACATTCGTGCGACGGACTGCAGTGATGCCACAAGTTTTCTTAAAGAAAATAGAGGTTGGAATTGTTGTATGCGCAGTTGCCACGTGCCCTTTCTTCATGAATTTCGCAAATAACCAACATTATTAACCAAAGACACTGTCGTGATTCGTCCTGCATGGGCACTGACTTTCAATCAAACAATGATCGGTGAAGAAAAGGCCATGGGTCAAAAGCGTTTACTTTTGGCACGATGTGAAAAATATGATTTAGGACCCTTATAAAAGTCTCCATTCTTCGACCTTGACGGTGAAGTGAAAGACAGAAAACGATTCTACCATTGCACTTTGCCTCATACAAGGGAGTTCCCACTTGACGTTGCTATGATATGAATATTCAGGAAGCGCATTCAAAGGCCAGTTGTGCCTACAATTTCACCACAAATTGAATAGCTTAATTCAAGGAAAATGATATTCTCGCCATTAGAATCGTTGTCATTTTGTGGCTGACGTTCGCTAGAAGCGTTTTGTCCTCCATCACTTTGTTCTCTGTCTATTTTTAATATCAGTAAAGTTCCGCGTTATCACATATTATGTATTTCAATACCGCCTCGTTGAATTAATCACCGATACCTTTACGGGGACTGTGATTGGGGCAAGTCCGATTTTAATAGGCTGCATAGGAACGCATTATTCGTAATTTGAAAGGGAAAATAAGACTAACCGTAGGGCTGTAGAAATACCTCCCATGTTGCACGCCGGGGGCATAGCCTTTATGATTAAAGTAAACCAATTTTATGATTAAAGTAAACCAATTTTGATTGGAAATTTATGGTACTTCGGAGTTTCTAGTAATATCTCCCGCCTTTCCAAATCATTTTTCATCTGTAGTGAAAATTCTTAAGATTGATACATAATATGGCGTTCACACAGGTGCGTTGCCATAGTGACAACACTTGTTCAATGTCAGCGCACGCAAACGCATATCTCGCTGAAGCGTTATTTGATCGTGCCAAAATGAATTTACTTACAGACCGTGTCGATAATGAAGTTGGAAATTACAGTCATGTTTTTGCCTGACTAAATTATATTCGTGGCCCAGTTTAAACGGGGTCATCAACGCTCTCCTTTAATACTTCTACGGTAGACTCTTGAAACAACAAGATTTTGCACCTTTTAATGAGATGCGGAATGAAATCTTGGCGGAATTAATTTGAGGTTCGTCCCTGTTTTAACGCTTTTATTTAGTATGTGGCATTATTTCCTGTCTTCGCTACATTTCTGTCGTTGTGTTTCCGCTGAAAACCCCCTCAGCTTTATCTTAATTGAATGTCAAGAATAACGCAATGTATATCTTCACCGAGACATTTCGCATTCATGTTTTCAGGTATGACATATCATGCGCGCGAATCTATGTTATGATGTCGATTACTTATTATTTGTAGTCCGATACCCCAATGGTACCCATGTCTTGAAGGGGAGCTTATGTTATGACCCGGGGGGGGGGGGTTTGAAGGCGTGCCACACCCATTAAGGATTTACCATGTGTAAAGGTACTATTAACCACGTAACGGAACCCAATTCAGTGCATATAAGTGAAATCAATTGATTTGCTTATAAGAAAAGGGCGTAAACATTTCGTGTAAACTTTCAACATTTTGACGTCGTGTCCCGTTGAATTTTACGGTTGTATTTAGTTGTAACAGCTATGGCGGACTTGCTTATATATCAAACACTAACCGTTTGTTTTGCAACATTTTCACCTGGTTGACCCGCAGTGTCTACGACCGTGCAGGAATCAGAAACACTCGGCAACCATCTAATATGAAGCTAGACCGTTGAATTGCTACTTCGCCCTTTCTTCATACTGATACACCGGAAAACGAGAGAGCTTACACCTCTAGGCGGCGTTGCTCCCTCTTAAAAGTTATTTCCAATACATCTAAAGCATCAGCTTTAATTTCCATTTTCGATTCATATCCTCGCGGTGGGTTCTGAGAAAAAAGTGACTGTTGTAGGAATGAAGGCACTCTGCGGGCAAGGAAAAGGGATCTGTATGCTGCAATTTTACTCAAACTTCACGCACGCTATCAAAGGTAAGATCTCGCATTTTCTCGTCGTGAAACTCCGGCGAATTCAGGATACCCGCCCATTGGAACTACACGTATGCTTGCCATGCTATCACAAGTGAGTACAATAGTTTGACTTTTTTGACCCTAAAATAAATTCAAGTAGTTCATCATGCGATCTTACAGCGCATAAAACTTTTCTATCGACGCAAAAAGCTAACTTGTTGGGCACCCACGAATGGAGTATGACGTCAGGTATGTTGTTGTACCAAGGTTCATCTACGCACGAAGACGCTCAAGTCAGAGTGTACAATCTGAACACGGAAACGACACGTACACAAAAACATGAAAACGTCATTTAACCTCGTATTATGAGCCAAACCTCTGGTAGCAATTGTTACATCGCTATTGCCTATGATTACCTTTTTATGCCCATGCGTTGTAATGTAATAACTATTTCGTTTGTCTTTTGTTTTAATAATTGGAAATCGTTAAAGTTTTACCAACTTTAGGGATTTCCGACAAAACATGTCGAACAAAGGTCGGAAGCTTGCTCTAGTGGGCGATAAAAAATCAATTTGCTGTCGATTAAAAAGTCATGGAGAGATTGACATTTTCTACGTCAATAAGAGTAGTTTTATAGAGACCGAGTGAATGAGCTATTTAACCTTGTTTCAGAGCATTGTGCCCATATTTGCAGGTGAAAATGCATTTTACATTGGTGAACTCTTTCCAAAAATTGGTTATTTGGCTCGCCCAACTCACAATCGACCTGCTTGTTCAACACGATCACTCACTTAAGAGTATGGAATATTGAAAAGATAATGTATTATGTCAAAAAATGCCAAAGGAAACGGCAGCTAAAAGCTAATTTAATCACAAAACGGAAGGGGACTTTTATCAGTCAGGGGACTGCAAACTGCAAAAGTATGAAATATTCGACACTTTGTCGAAATTCAGCGATCTTTCCAGAAAATTGAAAGCGATCTTCTTCAACGTTGAAACAAGATGAATTGTTTGTAGAAATCTAATTTTTATGTCATTTGTAAGAAAACAAGTTTAATCAGGCGCGTTTGAACAACTAAATTATTCAACCTTTGCACCTACCGCATGCGCAGAACGTTTATCCCTATGCTCCGAGTCATTTTACACGAGAGTTGTGAAATATACCAGCGGGTTTGTATTATGGGAATCTTTTGGGAAAATGTCAGCGAAGGTTCCGATCAGAAAGAAAGCATGCGATGGTGGTCTGTAGAGGGCTGCAAAATACATCTGTACTGTCGAATGAAAAATGGAAAGAAGAGCAGTGAGAATCTCTGCAAAAGGAAGGGTAATTAAATGAAGGTCTAATAAATCTGAAGATAACGAAGTGTTCTCCTGGTCGTGTTCACGTAGCTGGAGATTTCCTAACAAGCTGAACGCACGCAACGGATGGAAATATTAAGTTTATAGGAATCCTTCGCACGACAGAGAACTTGTGCTCAATGATCTAATGACGTCAACAATACAATCACGACACATTTTTTCTTCGAGGTGGATGACAAGACACCGAGAGAGAGAAAAAATAATGCTCCTTTTATAACACTGATATGACGCACGATGGTGATTTCGTTCCGAGACATA
The DNA here is from genome assembly GCF_041260155.1 of Ptychodera flava. Taxonomy (NCBI): domain Eukaryota; kingdom Metazoa; phylum Hemichordata; class Enteropneusta; family Ptychoderidae; genus Ptychodera; species Ptychodera flava. Next base: position 43,436,082 of record NC_091931.1, on the reverse strand, counting down.
ACATTTCAAAAGTTTTTCCCGTGTGTGTCTGGGACGTAAGGTAGCATTTTAATCACCCTGGATTACCATGTAACATTAGCACAAGCACTTCCCTTCCCTTAATAACCGTTTCATGCTGAGATCACAAATACAAATCCAGGCTTGGCTAAGACGTCGCCAGTTGCCCGGGCGTTTCTCCTCGAATTTCAACTGTCAGTTCTGGTGATCGATGCCCAGGTCAACCTTGGCAAACTGGTCTTTAAAATGTCTTTTTTTTTTGCTGTCGCACAGACTTCCTCGAAGCAAAAGTAATTAGACTCATCAATGTGAATTAAGGGTGCACGCCTCCTACGTGATGTCACGACATGTGAAAAGGTTGGCCAAGCCAACCATGAAATATATATCGTGTCATTGGAAACATGGAAACATGGCACTCCTAGCATGATCAAATATTTGTTGACTTTCATTTGCTAATCATTGCATTGTGTTTCAGATGATCTGAAATGAAGTTGCTGCTTTTTAAACTTCTTAATTGGCTCTCTCTCGTCTGCAACTCTCAATGGATATTGACACATACATAAATCATGCTGCACCCACCCCTCCAGATATATGTGTACTTTGTTATTTACAATAGAGAACAGAAAAGTAGTTCTCTTTATACCCCTTTTAATTAAGCAACATGTAAATCTCAGGGGAAAGATTAATAATTCTATCAATGCGCGTACTAGAAACAAAAGGTTGAACAATTTTGACACTCTGTCAAAAATCGATTCTTCTGACCTTTTACATAAATGAATTGAAGTTTCTCAATAATCTTCAAACCAACGTTGTGGAACATTTTGGCGCATTTTAATCTTTTTTCGAAGTCATTAATGATTTCATCAGCCTTCTCCTACTTAACGATCGTTGATTAGCTTTTTCTGAAGCGTGCATTCATCAAAACACGTACGATATCAATATCACTAGTTTAACAAGCGATGCCGAATATAATTATTGTTGAGATCCATCTTTAAAGTTTTGTGTGAAACCCTGTGGTATATCCTTGTGTCTATATGTAAAGTGACTGTGCCGAGATGTTTTACGGTCTACGTTTCTTCCTATCTTGCCGCTCGGTTCTACCTATCATTCCGCTCGCCATATTGAGAGAAGATACACTAGAAATCGTACGTTAATAACCTGGTGTATAGAATTACCCAGTGCAAGGAGTGTGTGATCAACTGCAACCTGGCTTTAGGACGTTAAAATTCTCCTTGTAAATTGAGAATAAACTCCCGAGAATGTTCTTGCTACATCTAGAGCTAACACTGTCAAAGTTGTCAATTCCACCAATCAGATACAAGTCAACACAAAGACAGAATGCACCTTATCAAGACGCCCGTTGCTCTTTCAACTGTAAGAAGGCGCGTTTCAGACGACAGGGATCCTATATGTGATGTTAAGTACACGATTTGACAAATGATGGAGAGTTATTGTCCCTCGAAGAGACGATAACAGACTGTGCAGGTTACTTCACTCCATTTCCATCAAATTGGCTATATTTCAAAACGGGTTAATATGCGAGGAAGGAAATATCTCAGAGCTCGACAAATAGAGTCATCTTTCTCAACGTTGCGAGGCGTATTTGCTGACTTTTAAATTGATCGCCAGTCTAATTATCAGTGAAACTATCAACATCTAATGACTTTCGATTGATGATGGCAAAGGTGATCTCGTTCAAAAGCTCACTTTTTCCGTCAAATATTTTTTCTCGGTATGTTTACCCATGTCCTAGGCTCCTTCTAGTATTCAGCAGGAGGACGTCCCTTCCCCTCATATTTCACACAAAAGAAGAATATGGAGAGAATTAGTATTACAAATTTTGTAGCTATCGCAAGGAGTTTGATATGAGTTTACAAAAGTAAACTCATATCAATGTATACATATATGACGTCACCGCAAATTATATTATTTTTTAATCTTAGGAAATGCTCCATTCATCCGGTTTGGTTTTGCTTTTTTTGTCAAAGTGGTATGAGGTTTTGTTTTCTTTCGTTTTTTCTGACTCTGTATTCTCTCTCCATGTATAGCGTTGGCCTGTCCCTACTTATCGACGGTTTCCACCGAGAAGAAACGATTAAAAAAGCTTATTGGATGATTAGAGCCAAACAGAAACGATTAAAAAAGCTTATTGGATGATTAGAGCCAAACTTATACAGTTGACCAGATATGAACTGAAAATGGTAACGTGTTTTATTATATATTGTATTTATGTGCAAATTTGAACCTTTGCTACATGATTGCGACTTCATTGAAAGTGTTATGATCAACATAATGAACGATATTCACCACAGATCAATTCTAAAGGTCATTAAATATTCAAATATGTAATTAGCTGAAATAAAAACAATTAATTTCTTTGAGTACCTTAATTGTATCATCACTTAATATAGCACGTGTAATTGCCTTTGGTCAAGTCCTTCAAGCTATATATGCCTACTGGGATTTATTTGATCAAAGTTGGCAAAACATGCTATGTACATTGATGACTATACCAGGTTATAACAATATTGAAAGTCATTTCGCATTTTCATGTCAACTAATTTATAATTTGCATATCAAATAAGCTTTCACAGTTTAGTATATACAGTGAAACCTGTCTAAACCGAACCCTGTCTAAACTGGAAAACTGTCTATACCGAACACATTTTCTAGTCCCTTCTACATAGAATGCCATGTTTAAGGAACCTCTATAAACCAAACACCTCTGTAAACTGAACAGTTTTCTCATTTCCCACGTCCATACGTCAATAGATGTTGATCATCTTATCTTTATTAGGTGATGTTTAACTTCGGCGTTCAATGATTGAGATTTCCTCTTGTTTCCAGATAATTAGCGGATACACTTGAGCCAATACGGTAGACAATTAACTTTGATTTCTACGCCATTGACAATGCTAAGACTACTCGAATGCAAATTTTCTGTCAGGTCACATGCAACTTTAATCAATCGCAACACTTCTGAATAAATGCTGAATAACCGAATAGCCATTTCGAGAAAGACAGGCCGATATCGCTGTCTTCGAGTCGAAAAAATATAGCTTGTCACACGGAGGGCGTTGCAGTTAGCCTAACAGTAATAAAGAGTCGTGTTGTATGAATTTAAAACTTTGCGAGACTGTCTAAGTTAAGACTGACGTTGATGTCGCTCTATGAACCGGTCAGTGAATTAAGTTGTCGATGCTCTCTATGACATGATAACCAGCTTGATAGTTGAGCGTTGACATTGAAGATAATTGTATTAATCGCTTGACTACTCGAGAAACAACCAACGCTATTGCCGTCACCTTGTACACAGATGTTGTGCTCGTTGAATTGAAATATCAAGAAATTAAAATTTCCCATCTCTTCCGGTTATGCACGACACTGTCGAGTTCCTGGTCCATGCTTAATAATTGTGGGCGTAACAGGATGTAGCTTCACCCACGATTACTGACCACCTCAATTCGCACCCCCTCCCCTACCCTACCCTACCCCCCCCCCCCGTTTACGGTATAAGGAGGCCAACCCCAAGTGTCCGTTATCCTCTGTCATGTTATAAAACTTCCCTGCGTTCATGAGAAAAGGGCATTAACCTGATTATTATTCACTGGAAAATATCCCAACGCTCTAGGTTACACTCACATCGAATCGCTGCGTCAGTTGTCATGGCAATTGCGCCAAAGGGTAGAAGTAAAAGTCACGCGATTCGCCCACTCATCTATTTGCTTCATGTATGAACTCTTTCACTTTATCAAGTCAACAAGAGGAAGGTGGATGCCACTTTTCCTTCTCTGTTTCGTTGTGGATTGCAATGTCCACTTGACACTGCAGATGTAAATGTTCGTCCTGCGACAGTCGTAAAGATTGCCTCTTTGTTAAACTATTTGGCAATAATGGACAAGTGGTGTGGCCACAAACTGTATGCAATTGACAATGTGTGTATTTTCTGTGTTCCGCCCAGCCTTTTACTGGGAATTTACTCCTGTTAGTCATCCGAACCCGATTGAACAAATAAATAAATAAACTGATGAAATCACAAGTGTCAAACAGAGCACAGACGCGCAGGATTTGCTGCACCGTCCGACAGACGTACAGTTCAAACTAATGTGGATTCATGTGAAACTGAATATTATCGAAATCACTCTTTCGATCCGATCTTCGACTTCTCGGCTGTTATGTCGGATGATACGAGCGAATACAAGGGTATTTGGATGGCTGATAGATATTGTCGTAATTCAACTCTCTCTATTCCGATCAAATAAGTCCGCTATGAACCGCGAAACAAAAGAAGTGATACTTTTTAGGCTAGGGTCAGTTTATGTGTGCTGCATATTTATTTGATCTACAGTTTAAGGTGCCTTTCCTCTGCTTCAGGATGACGTTAATGTTATAATAATAATTCAATAAAGAATTATATAATCGATAATAGTCATAATAATAGTATATTTTTCGAAAAGACTTATTGTGTTAAACTAAAAATAAGCGTACGTCACAAGATCAGTTGCCATAAAGTATCGTAAACGAAAGCGACCGCGAAATATTAATTCAAATTGAGGATGAATCGGAAATAACGCTTTCTTCCAAAAGTTAAAAACTGTTCAATTTATGAACGCTAAAATGCATTTTGTTGGTCTTTCTTTTTACGATGAAACATAGGGGCATTAATTGGCGTCAGGAGATCAAGAAAACCCGCCCACTAGTACTAGTAGTATCCATAACTACAATCCCGCCACCACGTCTAAACACCGTTATAAATACCCTTTTCCTTACAGATCTAACATAATGTAGTAGCAATATTAGAGTAACGGGTTCCCTAAGTTGAATAAAACTAACTACTGTTGTACGTCTGTTTGTAAACACCAGACTAACCTGAACAATAAAGGCCATTGTTGGCTGACACTAATTAGTCATCAACATTGATCCTAGGTAGCTCAGAGGAGCCATTGTTTTCATGTCAGAAGAGCACTAGTGTTCCAATTGAAGATCTTGTGAAGTTTAGACTCCTTTGGGAAGTGTTTGTCAACAAGTTGAAGAAATTTCTTGCCGATATAAACATTTTCCAAAGGGTCTAAACTTCACAAGATCTTCAATAGGAACACATTAAAGTGAGTTACGGCTGTATGAAGAATGCAGCTAGTATAATCAAAGCGCATAATAAGAGGGTAATCACCGGAGATCAGCGTAAAGATCGATAAGCTGACTGTTATTGCCGGAACAAGTCTACATGTCCATCGAAGGGTAACTGTCAAATCATAGGCGTGGTTTACAAGGCTAAGGTATCAACGGGGACAATACGGAGGTTTACATTGGCCTCACTGATAACACCTTCAAGACGCGTTTCGCTAACCATATACAATCATTCTGTAACGGCAAATACATGAATAGTACAGAGTTGTCAAAGTTTATTTGGAACTTGAAAGAAGAGGGCCAAGTCTTTAACGTCTCGTGATCAATTATTGACAAAGCATCGAGTGACTCTAAACATGAGCAAGGGATGTAATCTTTGTATATCAGAAAAGCTGCAAATTATCAATGCTGACAAATCTACGATGTTAAACAAACACTCAGAGTTGGTTTCAAAACGTCACCACCAAAATAAATATATTTATCAAATTTTCACACCATAAAGAAACAGAAAATATATACACACACAAATATATATATATATATATATAATATATATATATATATATATATATATATATATATATATATATATATATATATATATATATATATATATAGCTATATATATATATATATATATATATATATATATATATATATATATATATATATATATATATATATATATATATATATATATATGGCACGTTATATACCCAGGAAAATAAAATGAAACATTTGGATTTTTAAGGACATTGACGTGTTAAATTAACGGACTCAAATGTGATGCAATTAGTTACGTTTATAATTTTCATCATGAAAGTCATCTGTTTTTGTTTTATTGTTTTTTAGACGATGTGCATTAAAGATCACTCATACAAGTTTTTAGATTATGTGCGAAATGTGCATGAAAGATCCCAATACCATGGCACGTCATTGTACCTGATAAGTGAACGTTTTGCTTTCGCCCACGCACAAAAATAGTATGTGCTGGCCATTTGAAAATTCACAGCGTTGCTTCCGATGGAGGAGAGAAATCGTAGGTTTGTCCACATGTCTTAAAATTTTAATCTTGCCAGTCAGTAATATAAGGATGCAATCAGATTACACACTAACATGTTACGCAGCACACACTTGAGTGCCCCGTCTTAAGTACAGAATGATTATGATCCGTCTGACACGTGTATTCATATATATATATTATATATATATATATATATATATATATATATATATATATATATATATATATATAACATGCTACACGCTAATTTCGTGCTGCGATTCGCAAGAATACGTCACGTGATGAGAAAATAGATACGTCTGGCCCCCACTAAATCGACAAATATGACGTCAGATTGATTTTTGAAAGACTATTTTCTCAGGGAACACCTATTACGAGACCATGCTCGTAGTGTCGTCTGCATCTTTGAAACAATGGTTTGTGACTAGAACGTGATGGGCGCCCTGGATGAGTGACAAGCCTCTCTCTATAACAGCAAGATTTTCATTCCAACAGCGTAGGAATATGAACAGCTCATCGACGACAAAGATTCAAGTGTTAAGGATGTTGCTATACTTAGGATATTTTTGTGAAGAATTGGTAAAACTGGTACTGTTACCGCTGTGGATAAATTGCTAAGTAAACTTGTCACAATGGATTGTTGCGGTGCAAAATATCAAAACACACTAAAAACTATAACATAAAACAACATGAGCGTGTGGCGTGTTATAAAACAGCTATAACAAAGTTTTTATTCGGGCTATAGCGCCCGTTCATTACACCGAGGGGCCGTGCGTTACCAGAAACACATCGTTCTTATTACCCCTCGGGGTAATAAACGGGCGCTATAGCCTTCATGATCTGGTAATAGGTGTCTACTATGGATAGCGTGAGCTACATTTTATTCAAGGATTTCGTTCTTCGCGCAGTGGACCTTTACAAACAGATGCTGTCCCAGGATTGTGACAGTGAAACGATTTTTGGACATTTCTAGAAAGATCTTGCAAGAATCCTTTACTTTTCAAGACTTTCCTGAAATCATCTCAAAAACGTATCAATATATCATCAGAAATTTAGTGTTACGAATGTATGTATGTATGTATGTATGTATGTATGTATGTATGTATGTATGTATGTATGTATGTATGTATGTATGTATGTATGTATGTATGTATGTATGTATGTACGTATGTATATGAGGTAAATGCTCCTCGAAATACGAAAGTCCTAAATCTTTGCGCAACTTTCCTCAGAAAGGAATATTCACGTCAACTGATACGAATCTGTCCGTGCTGACCCCTTTGTTAAATTTTTTAAAATTAATATTCATAGCATGATGACCTCATATGTTCGTTTCGATATCTTCTCGTAGGTTGCGGTACATTGGTAAACGGCCTGTAAAAGCAGATAGTGAGAGCAGTTTTTTTAAATTCAATTAGTCGACCTTTTGAAGTTTTTTATGGCAGTTCCTTGTAGCCATTCATACCTTGCCAGTACACGCTCGTTGAGACAAGATTAGGGAGTCTGATGTACCCGAAAGAAGTGCATAGCAAACGCAACCCGTTGTCTTTGACGTAACCCCCTCACCTTGACGGAAAACCTAAAGATGATTTTGTGATATTAAAAGATCTCCGAACACGAAAACTTGCTGAACTAGGTTTCCGAAGTTACAACCGCCTAAATTTTGAAACAACAGTCATTTCAAGCGAAATCTAAACAGTGGCGAAATTATACGTTATCTTCTTTATAGTCTTATACCATGGAGGCAGAAAGGAATAGACTTGCGATAGGATGACAAAAATGGATGTTGCCATTTTACTTTCAGAGACTCATTTTGTTGAATTTATCATATCTTTTGATTTTATCCAGCTTATATTGCCTTATGACAAAGTTCAGTGTTAAAAATTCTAAACTGAAGCATTGTCATATCGTTTCACCGTAAAAGGTCCTCAACGGACCTGAAAAGGTCCTCAACAATTCGAACATAATAGAATAAGTGGGTTTCTGACAAAGTATTTGATATTCAATGTGAAACATTTATTATATTTGGGGGGGAGGGTGATGAGTCAGCATTTTTTCACGGGTTCACTTGTGAAAAAACATAAAGAATTTCGCGAACTTAATCCGCAATTTAGCAAAGTGACACCACTCTTTGACGACGTGTTTAGACATGGTTTCTTGAACTGATTTTTGTTGTTGTTGAAAGTTTCAAGATAAATGTCAGTGTCCCATCGACATTTTCCTCCATTTCCACATGCAAATCAATGGAATCGCTGAGATTGCACTGCCTACAAGTTGTCCTCTACCAGCTGTCTACCTGAATGTAGATGTGGCGCCCCGGCGTAGTTGCATGTTTCACTACCAGAAGCGCGGTGGAGCTGCGGATCAGAGTAGTAAAGCCGAACCCAAACCCGGCAAATGATGGAAAATCACGTTTGGTATTTACATGTATTTCTAAATGTCGCGATGATAACATACAGCCTATGCAAGGAATTCTATGCTGCTCATAGGATGCTGCATGAACACACTAACGGACATCATTGATGTACAAATTTACTGCCTAACAGTATTCCAACATACTTTTGTGAAGAAACTCGAGATAACGCAGAAACGCAGAAAAACGATGACAATGTCGTCAAAACTGTTAGTTTTTATGGTCTCAAATCAGCGGAAGGACAGCGTTTTGAAAACCGTCAGTTTTACGCAAATTATCATATGTAGCAGTATAATTAGGGTTTCCATGACGGTTGTCATTGAAGTAAGCTAGGAACATTCTACGTACGGAGAAAAGAGAGTGTTCCTTCCTTATTGAAACGGATATTTGTGGAAGCGGCTCCGTTTCACGGCAACTTGATACGGAAATGAGGTTGTGAAAGACACCTGAATGTCTTAAGATGTACAAAACACTTTTGTGTTTGTTTTGTTTGGTATTTTCTTTGCTTGTTTGTCGTAAGCTTGTGTAATGCATACCCGAAAACTTAATGTAAGACATCTCAACAAAGCAGAAAAGTTACATGTAAAGAGCAAATCAGACACTCAGAAGTCGATGTGCTATGAATTCGGTACACTTTATGCATATTTAAGTGGGAGGGAAGTTACTCAGTCATTTAGATGTGACAAGTGAAACGATTTCATGTGAACCGTTATCATTAGGAATGTGATGTTAAGAACATCCTGACTTAGTTGCAGTGTATATACTTGAGAGTATTAAAGAATTCACGATAGTTTTGAACAGGGCCTGGGCTCTATTCCGTGTATCAGATTTCACCGAGTGGCCTTTGGATCGAGTTGTTTTTACAACATATTTGTCAATTTCACCGGTGCTGAGATATCCCGGATATTAACGCAGGTGGCAGATATGAATATTGCCGGGAGATATTTCCACGTCAATTTTTGCCTCCTGATCGAATCAAGCCGAAAATAATAAGGCTTGTCTAACATAAAATATCCAACAAGCTTGTTAATAAAATAGGTATTATGTGCGCTTTAAAAACGAACTTTATGTATGCATGCATGCATGCATGCATGCTTGTGTATGTATGTATGTATGTATGTATGTATGTATGTATGTATGTATGTATGTATGTATGTATGTATGTATGTATGTATGTATGTATGTATGTATGTATGTATGTATGTATGTATGTATGTATGTATGTATGTATGTATGTATGTATGTATGTATCTATGTATGTATGTATGTATGTATGTATCTATGTATGTATGTATCTATGTGTCTATGTGTCTATGTGTATCTATGTATCTATGTATCTATGTATCTTATAATCTATCTATCTACTTACCTATCTATCTATCTATCTGTCTGTCTGTCTGTCTATCTATCTATGTATCTATGTATGTATCTATGCATGTATTCATGCATCTATGTATCTATATATCTAAACATTCAATAAACATTCTGAATAGCATTATAAAACATAATTATACGTCGGATAACTCAATACCCCGACACGAGCAAGTTTACAATAGGACACATTCCATTTGAATTATCATTCTACTGATTGCCACTGGAGTAGTATGACGCGTAAATGGCCGAACAGTATCAGTTTCAACCCATTACTATAAAATCATGATACACATTTTATCTATGTATCACATCTACAATGTATCTGTACATTACATCAGTGATGTATGTGGTATAATATGCCAAATTACGTGTTTTATTCATCGTAGTGTAACGATATGAAATCTGTTGCAGTATCATCTTTATTAGTCAAGGAAACTTAGGTAAGAATGTGTAACCGCTCCCCGTATCTTGTTAAGATCATTAACCGCATCTCCACAGGTCAGTTTTTCCAAGAAATGACAATATGATATTTCCAATTAAGTCTTGAAATGTTTTGATCATCTTTCCGTTGTTAGGCGCCATTAGACACGAAATGATATTCCCAGCTAATTCTACCATTCTCCATTGTGTAATCTTTTTGTCTGATTCGTTAAGTACCGTTCTTGCCGACGGGTGTAGTCTGAGCGAAAATGCTAGGAAATCTGTGTTAGTGGAAGTGTATTATTGCATCATGCTGTGCAGACTAATACATGGTACTCTACAGTCATTCGGTCGTAATTGAGGAATTTGAATTGTTGCTGAGTTTTGATCTTTTGATCGGTAATTTTTTGACATTTCAAAGATACTGAAAAGTTCTGTTCAAATTCAAGGTACGTAAGCAGCGATCAAGCTCGTCCTCAACACGTCTATACTGCGGCTGCACTTTAAACCACTTCTTTTTTTAAAGATCGCATTTACACTTGTTATTATGTCACTAAAAAAACAACGTTGCATTTTAAACAGAATGTGTTGTACGACATTAACCGTAGACCGACTTCACAATGATGAAAACTGAATTGATTTTCTTACGTTTGTTAACCGCGTTGACCATTTGCACATCCAATGAATGGTTACCCGGAAAGTGACTTTTGAATTGCTGAATTATTTGATTTTCTGTAACACACACCCTTTTCCTCCTCTTTCTCACATATTTTCAGCACCGCTTTTTATTAATTTCCTCTACTACGCCTATAAAAGTAATTCCAAGCCTAGCTTGCTCGTTTCTACGGAGATGTCGGCTCTTCTGCGCACGCTCAAGTAGGAGTGACGTGCCCACCCGCCCAACTGCATCAGTCTGACAATTGAAATCAGTAAATGAAATAACAGCGACCCACTGGGCGTTTAGTGATCTCACGGTTATTTCAATGAAAACCTAAGTCACTGGGGAGTGAAGATACGGTAGTATTTCAGTAGTTCTCGGCGGCTAAGTAACAAGCTTTGACAGTGGCTTGGAAAAATATTCACCGAGTCGTCCATTGCCGGATTGGTGTTGAGTATAAACGTGGGGGAGTCTGAACTGTAATGGATGCCTGTAGGCGTTATGCATGTAACTTGCTGATATATATTTGCGTTATTCTTTGATGGTTCTGTCCCTTCCTCTTGATAATGAATATAAATCATGGTAAAAGTCACGAAATTGTCTGCGTTAAGACCATTTTATCTATCTATCTATCTATCTATCTATCTATCTATCTATCTATCTATCTATCTATCTATCTATCTATCTATCTATCTATCTATCTATCTATCTATCTGCTAGCTAGCTGTTCTTCTATTCGTCTGGCAGTGCCTGTTTGTCTGCTTGTATATCAATCTATCTGTCTCTTTATCCCTCTATCAATCTATCTATAAGTATACATGCAATATCTATCTGTCTGTGCATGCGTGTGTAAAGCATCTCATGTCTATACTCTACCATATTCTTCAATGTCTCAACGCTAGCTTTTCTAACTGATCGTCTCGTTCGTTTTATTTCAATCGACAATGCGTCTCCTGTACAAGTATAAGTTTAGATGCTCCTATGTGTTTTTCTTTGTCCCTGGGGGTTTCAGAGATTCGAGTCTACTCATTCTCCTTCAAATTTGCTCTGTAACAGTTGTGGCAAGTGTATGTATGTCGCTGTCTCTCTACACCTCTCTAGGCTGCCTTGCTGTTAACTGCTAATATCATGAAACGAGAAACTTTTTTTGCGGGTTTATTCGAAAGAAGTGCATCATTCTTACAAGAATACGTAGACTGTTTAGGGGAAAAACATAAGATAATCGCGGGACAATGGTATGTCATGGATGACTAAATCAGAAAATTACCTCCTTCTCTCAGAATGCAATTTGTTGACAGGAATAAGACCTTCTTTTTTAAACACGCAATGAAGCACCCAAGCTTCGATAAATACATATATTAGCGTTTTGAAACAGATTTCGTGTGTTTTTCGCGGAGCCTTACAACTTCGAGCCGAATGCAATATGAATAAATGAATCATTAAACATCTATTTAAGAGTTCATGTCCATTACTCATTCACCTTGATATATTAGTTTTTGTCCAATATAGGCACAAGTGACTTTTTTACAGCCTTACAAAACAGTGAAGTAGCCGTGAGTTTAATCCCTCTGATGCATCATTTTGTTTCATTGTTTAATATACTCTGCACTAAATCAAAGATTGCTTCTCGAATATTCTCTATTAGAGGGATTATTTACAGCTGACCACTAAACTCACAATACAATAAATTACTCTAACAGCATGCTGTCTCAAGCTATTTCCAAAATGTGATCTCATTGTTGACAAATGAATTGTATTCAAGATCACAATTGGACATAGCGGACATACTGGATGCACTACTAGGTTTAACACTGGGTAAATTCAACTCAATTTTGTCAATAGAACAATGTGTTCCTACTTAAGCCAACCTGAAATACTGAATTGTTGTGTGCATGTTTGTGAGAAGATTTGACGAACAATATAGATGACGTGTACTGACGCGAAAGGGTCGATGGGACTTTTGGTTCGCCAGCCGCCGGACCGACCCGACCGCCATGAGCAGTATCTACGTACGATGGCTGTTTCAGCATGCTTTCATCGACTTTTGCATCTGATATCACCATCGACCTAACGTCTAACTCTCGTCGCGATACAGTTGAAAGGAAGCTCTCGGAGAAATTTGCCGAGAGTTTGTGCTGACTCCAATTTTTGTATCGTGCTGTTAAAAATTCATTCCTATAAGCCAGCCTGCTATGAGAAATGCGCAATGCATTATGGTATAGCAGTTCTTTCATATATTTGTTTGTATTAATATATACATACAATTTTCGGAAAATGTGCGTCACGTGTTTATTATTCACTGAAGTTTTTCATCCGTGACCTGTATCTACTATCAACTCGATTAATAGGTTCGTTCGATATGGAAGGATCTATTGATGTGAGAGGGGTGTTAAAAACCAAAAAATTAAGCGAACTGAAAAAAATGCTAAAATGTGTCAGTTTTGTGCTTACACAAAATAGTGATTAAACTGTGAGAATCAATATTAACAATAAAGTTAATACATGACATGTTGGGGAAGCATGTATGCTCGTTCAGCTATTCTAAACTTTCAGTCTATAGCGAGAAATGGATACAGTCATTTTCACCTCCCCTCAAAATCTCAAATGGTGAATTCCTTTCCGGACTGTGCTAAATACAACTTTAGCTGGGAGGAACCTGTTGGCGATTTGTCTCAGATTATGTGTCTAGCTTTGCTTCCAATTAAGCTATCTAGTTCAACAAGCCCGATTACAAATGCTAACTCAATAAACCACTGTAGTCCGACTCATATAGCATTTTTAATTAAAATTGTGGATAATTCCCCCAGAAACATAAATGAAGCTATAACAGACTGTATTTCAGTTGATCGTGAGTCAACAGCCCATCAAGCTGATTCGATTACTAAAATATTCCATATAACCCTTTAACGAGATAAAACCTCGATCTTTCTGGTACAGAAAACTTGTTAATCTAACTAACAATGTCAGTTAATTTCATTTATATGAAAAGAAGATTTTTTCATATCACGTTTCATTCCGTGTGAAATGTGTAAAGGACTACGAGTGTACATTTTTGGTAGAAAAGTTGAAAGAATTGACAGCTGGTGGTTTTCTATGCCGAAAGCTTTCAGACTTTAAATGTGCATCCTATAGCTATATTCTAAGGCCACGCTGCGTTCGATGGGTCCCCACCCTACCTGTAGGATGGAGTCAAACAAAGAGACGCCAGCATTCCAAACAAATAAATATTTTATCTGTTTGCCGCCGTCTGACTTTTCCTTCTCACGAGGGACTAGAATGTCTTAGTTGAACAGCTCTTGAAAGAGTTGTAGAAACTTGATGGATAATTCATCGAAAGGTGTGGTCAAAAGATTTAAGTTAGTTACCATCGCTGACGTCATGTAATTGGATCTAAAAGCTCTATGAGCTGTAACCTTTGGTATTTGTTCCAGTGTTTTTGTCATGAGTGAAATAAAATTACTTGTTCTTTTGACAAAATTGAGTTGAATTTACCCAGTGTTAAACCTAGTATTGCATCCAGTATGTCCGCTATGTCCAATGGTGATCTTGAATACAATTCATTTGTCAACAATGAGATCACATTTTGGGAGCAATACATTGGTAAGGAAAATAATTTGTATTTTGACATACTTTAGGGAGAAGAATGAGAAAATAATGTTGTTATAGAATGAGATAATACAAATGTAATGCCAAGTTACTTCTATCGTCCCTTCAACTTATTTATAGAACAGAAAAAACATAAACAATCGTTAGTGGATATTGTGACAAAAGAATCATAGTCTAACCCGAACTTATATTGATTTCCGAAATTCTTTTCTTCAACTGAATTTCCCATTCCTTGTAGGGCGTGGCACGTGTTGAGTAGTAAAGACGTTCGACATCAGATTTTGGATATATGTAAGTCAGAAATTGTCGTACAACCACGAATTCAGACCGGTTACACAAGCAGGCTTTACTGACAATAGCAACAGACGCCATCTCTCTCTCTCTCTCCCTCTCTCTCTCTCTCTCTCTCTCTCTCTCTCTCTCTCTCTCTCTCTCTCTCTCTCTCTCTCTCTCTCTCTCTCTCTCTCTCACACACGCACAGATGGACAGACAGACACACAACTGTTCCCACTCTCAAATCCGACCTCTGACCCTCATTGCACAGAACTTCGGTGTAATTCTTATAACCGTTTTTAAATTTCACACAGCCATACTGAATTTTTTACCCTAAACCAATCTTCAAAGCATATCCTGCTGGCCTCTACTTGATGAAATTAACTCTAGGGCAATGCCAACTGCGTCCAGAGCGTGACATGCCTCCTTTGCGCTTGCGCTACACACAGTCCTCAATTTTTTATCTTCGGGTAGAGGGTGGGTTCAAGTTTGTGATGAAATGCCTAGTTTTATATTTTAAGGAGCCCATGAAGATACTTAAGGCAGTAAGCATGTTGAAAGCATACCTTATATCGGCGAAAGAAGACCATTCAACAGGGTATGCGACGCGATTGAGTCACTCTATGCTCACGGATATTGGATAAAATTGTTCCTTATTCTTGTTTCATAAACGCGCCCTTCTCATATTTTTTCTATGATTTCGCCCGCTTAGGTGTCGGAAAAATCTTTGGCTAAATTATTGCTCCTGCTTTTTTTTAAATATAAATGAGAGAGAGAGAGAGAGAGAGAGAGAGAGAGAGAGAGAGAGAGAGAGAGAGAGAGAGAGAGGATGAGCATACACGGTGTACCATCATCGCAGACGGTAAGATTTCTCATGAACCCGTAATTGTTATCGATACCAAATAATTGTTTCCCGCAAAATTACCTCAAGTTATAGCAAATGAATGTATGCTCATGATAACTGTGTTAGATATTGACGTTAAATCCTTAAATTAAACGGACGTCATAAGATGACTTTTGAAATGCCATAAAAGGTACGAAAGTGTGAACCATACCGGCGCGAGCACAATGATGCAATGCATGTAGATTTTGTCGAATATCTCCTTTTCTTGTTCTGTGATCATGTGCAATGCGATTCAGCATCCGCTGCTGCCATTGCAGAAGTGTACAACGCTGGCAATTTGATTTGTCGGTGTGTTACGTGTCATGCATTGAAACGCCGAAGGTGACAGACGGGAGAGTGGGTGCAATAATGTAGGCAGTCTCGCAAAAGAATCAGACATGGGCATGTCCATTTCAATTCACCACCTACATTAACCGGTCATTGAGTCCCGGGGGAGGCCAATTAACACCTGATGTGCGAGCTGTCGCTCAAAAAAAACAGTATCATAGAGTTGGAGTAATTTGAGATCGTCTGAAGCTGCAAAGTTCCTATTTATGTGATGTATTCTTCGTATGTTTTACAGACAGTACTACCAGGGAAAGTAGGCTTTAAGTTGTTATTTCATTCATTTGAAAAGTACTTTTTTTAACATTCTAGAGTTTGAGAGCAAATATTTGCCATATTCGCCATTCATTTTACGGTGCAGAGATCTCGCCTGTTTGCGACAGCAGCAAACTAGCAACCCAAAATTTAAACCTTATTTTATGAGGGTAAGAATATTGAGATTTGAACGAGAAGCGGATGCTGCAGAAGAAGGCGCAGTAGCTACGGCATTTAGTTCAAGTGTTGAATGTTGGTGTCAGGAGATTTAGAAGGAGAACCACCGTAAAAATGGCTGGGAACAGCTAGTAATTGCTGTCGAGCTGCTCTCTAAGTATAATGTGAACGGAAAACACAAATAGCCAACATGGTTGATTACAAGTCAAATTTGATCATCGAATGACAAATGTTTGATAATGTCTGAAAGCTTTAACTTCCTTGTCGCTAACATCGAACCACATCAAGATAAACCTACAGCGAGACAAACTTTGCTTTTTTTCCATACTCATACAAAGTATTCACGGTTTGTTGATCACGATTTTGCGTCATAGAAATTCAAAACCCTCCTGGGAGAAGAATTCGTGCAATTAAAATTGTATTTTAACAAATATAATTACGAAAGACAAACGTTTGTATTGAGTTCATGCATACACATATTTAGGGGTTACCAGGAGATAGCATTATGATATATACGGTCATGTTATTCGACATATTGAACATGGTACAAGATATAAAGTGGTTACAATTTCTTGTATCTGTTGGAAATATATGGTAATCGGTAATGTAACGTCTACCTTAGCGAACTTGAAACCTCAGTATACTTGAATGCTGACTTATACTTCTGCCATACCTGTTATACAATGGCAAATTTGAGCGCATGGTATTCATTTCCTCTTAGGTTGAAGTAGTATGCGCTTCAAATGTGAAAGACAGAAGCTTTCGCTCAAATTTTACGCGCTGAAACTTCAATCATTCTCTTACAAAATAAAAGAGAAAAATCAGGAGTCACTGTGCAAAGTTTGGTGCTAGAGAAACACATTACCTAACATTACCCGATATTTGAAATTCAAAATGGCCGCCTTCCTTTTGTTCATTCTATAGCGAAAAATACAATTTTCGACTTTCGAAGAACTAAGACGGTGAAAATTTGTAAAAGCAGGGAGCAATGAATGTTTGTCTTTAATTGATCCCACCGAGTTCAAGTTATCGAATAATACGACCGCCATTACGATTCATACGCAAATCAGCGTTCTTGTCAAACATCCGGTTAGTTCCTTCATAAAGTTTTAGTAGACTGACAGATTCATTCTGGTATGGGTCTCTATAAACTCCAACGCCATCCTCATTGAGTTTGCAGAGACCCATAAATGACTCAGTCGTAAAGGTTTAGCAGTCCCGAGTCAGTCACGGACCGAAATTTCCATGGTGATGTTCATAGTAACAAATGTTTGATAAAAGTGTCTGGAAAAAACTTGCGATTTGTAATCACAATAATTACCACAGTATCCTAATGCTAGTCATCAAAATCTAGACATAAACTTTTTAACGGTCAATAACTTTATAAAGTAAGAAAAACTGCAGTTGATTGCGTTTTGACAGAGAATAAACAGAATGGCCGAAAACGTTGCTACACTTTTATTTTCATTGAAGGTAATTCAGACACCAATTAAGGCGCTCTAAATAAAAATTCTTTGTTTGTCGTCCGAGCGCTGTTAGGTTCCCAGAGAAATTTAAGAAATCAAACACATGTTAACACTATTACAAATAAGAATATTGTTTTTTCCAAAGGAATCAAATAAAATTGAGCTTATGTGAATACACATGTGTTTTTGTCTGTGTTTTTTTACTCTGGCTGGCTGGTAGGTTTTTCTAAAATCCAAGGACAACAAACAAAGAATTTTCTTTAAATGGCCTAATCGCAAATGTTTCATTTTTCCGGTCATGTATATTTTATCTATGTATAAGCAGTTTGTTTGATCATGGACAATAGAAGCGAGATCTACTGTCTATGGTTTGATTAGTATTTTATTAGGGAATTCTAAAGTCTTTGTTTGAAATTGCCTGTTCCGTGTTGCGGAACGTCGGCCTTATTAAGACATGATGACTTGCCCCAATAATTGCCGTAATTTAAAAAAGTAGTGTTGAGCATTAAGCATTTAACCCTGAGCAGTGTACTAGATTAATATCGCTGGCCAAAGATAGGTGACAATGAAATAAACTACACCTCCTATGAGAAAATACATATTTGAACACCAAGGTCAGTTATTCTGTACACCAATCATTATACCTGCTAACAATATTATCCTGATAATCTGTTGAAATGAAGTCTTGATAGAAGACCAATTGGACCAATTAATTATATCCACTCTACAGAGGTATAGACCATACAAACATGTATGAAAGATACCATTACTTGCGGTGACCTTTTTCCAAACAAATATACAACACTGCCAGCATCGGTTGCAGATTGATGATTTCCATATCTTTCTCAATCGCGGATCCTCCCTCAACCATTATCTGTGGTTTTCTTCTCGTATATGAAATTGAACATTAACTTTATCCATACATTGTCTATAACTTTATCTTAACAGTCCAAGTATAAAACTAAACTCAACAGTTCTAACAAGAAAAGAAAACCAACGTTAAGAAAGCAGTTATCCTATAGTAAATGAATCCAAGATTTCTCAAGTAAACGTTGGAAATAAATTGTGTGCATCTTATAACGTTAGAAGTTTACAGTTATATCCAATAAAAACCATCAATCTGATCTCTATGTGGTTCCCCATTTGTGTGTTTCGTAGAATAGGAAATGACAAGAAAGGGTTATGAAGTATGGCCCGTTGCCCCTGTGACCAAAATTCAGATCCCTTTTATGCAAGGGCCAAAATTCAGGCCCCTTTTACCGAGGTCCACCACTGAAGAGATATCTGATCTATGTATTGCCCCTCATCTTGCTGCGATGCGAGTCACTGAGACCGTGGAGCCAAAATATGATCCTATTGCCCCAAATGCTTCTAACTTCACCAATGTACTTAACTTGACGCAACTACGTGCTGCTCGATAGAGTATCCTCGAGTACACTTGCATCTGTTTGAGATCGGTGGTTCTCATTTGTCATGACTGTTTTTATCAAACAAACTGCTCTGTTTGTTTTCAAATAAACATAACTCTTAGCTTGACATGTGATAGATCCTTTAATTTTATCGTAACAAAAGGAAATGTGTACAAATGCGTGATGAATTTACGGTCTAGCAGTTCTCATATTGAAAAAAAACGCACCTGGCGTGTTTTATCAATCAATTGAAATTTTTCCTTTGTTTTGGTGCATCTACCATAACAACAAGAAAGGATCAATTATTACTTAGATGGAGACTCAAATTTAAAGGGACTGTCACGTTTGATAATATTTTTGGTTTGTATTGTTCTAAAGAAGATGTAGGTAGCTTATAGCGAACAAGAAAACATTATTCGTTTCATAGAATAACAATATATTACAAATATTATCAAAAATTGAACCCTTCTGCAGCCGACGTACTTATCCGATGTTGGCATTGGTAATAAGTCGATTGGGATCGACACACAAACCTGATGACATAAAATGAAATAGTTCTTGTCACAGAGCAAGAACAGGATTTGAACTATTCATGGGTAATACCTAAAGTGGAAAGTGCTATGTTAGTTTGTTGAAACAAAGCATGGGGCACAAGAAACGTTATAATTGACAGGTAATCGCCATTTTGTTCAAATATTAACGACTCGATATGATAACAATAAATGTAAAATGTAACACATTCAGTGGGAAATTTTCTCGCCTTTAATGCCATTATCCCAAAATGGTAAAACTTCCTCAGTCTGCCTTTAGCAAGTTGCCACCTTAAAATTATAATTAGATTATGGGTGTTATCATTTGTTTTACAACTTTAATGAGTTGAATGCCTTTTTATTTTCAAGTAGATTTTCTTAACGGGGTGCACAGTAAATATCAAATTAATGAAATTGCAAGGATGGATAACAAGAAATTGACGATATCGCACACAGTGAAAAATGAAGGAGCTTGAACACATAAAGTTACCATCAAACAATAATGACTCTTTAGTTTAATAGCGCCGAAGCCTGGCCTAACTGCAGAGGAGGACAGAACCTAGCTTAGCTAGGATTCGGGTAATTTACATAAATTTAAATATCCACATTGTGGAGAATTCTATTGTGTTTAAAATGAAACAAAGACTTTCAAAATAGTGGTTACTTTTACCTTTCCATATTTCTTATTTTAATATGTTTTTATTTTACGGTGGGGGTTTAATCAAGCTGTTCTGACTGTGATGTCCTCGCTCGATGACTAGACGACTTATGTTGTGAGATCGAATTTTGACCAAATTCAAAGTAGGTCACAATGACAGCCAAAACAACCAGATATGAGCTGAAAATGCTCCCGTGTTTCAGGATTTGCCGTCGATGTTTGCAATTATTCAAATTGACGATTATATTTATATACGTTTGTCTTTATTTCCCTCCTTGTCAAATTTGGTCCAATCATCGATGTGTAAGGTCCATGGAAAATTTGGTCCAATCATCTTCGATGTGTAAGGTCAATGGAAAATTTGGTCCAATCATCTTCGATGTTTACAGACAATGGAAATATCATCAAATATGCCAACTAACAAATAGCTAAAATTAAACTGCTAAATTTCTTTCTTCACTATCACATCTTTGTATTATCAGTTTGTGTATCCATTTTAATTGTCTTTGGTCAGGTCCTTTAAGTTCTATAGCCCTGATTGTGAAAGTTCATTAAATATGCAAATTACCAATTAGCTGGCGTGAAAATGATACATATCTTTCACTACTATAAAAGCATTATATACCATTTATATTGCAAATTTCGTCGACTTTGGTCGAGTCCTGCCGGTTTGATATCCCTGTCTGTGAAAGTGTGTTGATTATTTGCCAAGTACTTATTAGCTGATGTTGAAATGCAAAACGACTTTCACTATTTTAGTAGTGGTAATTTGTCGCAAAGCTTGGAATTGAACAATGCCATTGTCACGAAACTGCTAAATAACCTTGTAACCTGTCATATTTTTGTTGATCGACATCTTTAAGAAGATCATTAAGATCTGATGCTGTCATTATGAAAATATCTGATTTTTGAACGAGTATATAATTATGCCAATTAGCATATATTATGAATGCAATGTTCACCAAAGATTAATCAATTCCTGCCATCCCCAGAGAGAATCTATGTACCTGATTTGATTTCAATCTGATGAGAGGTTACGTTCTTGAAATGTCATGCCAACATTGAGAGAGACAGAGAGACAGACAGACAGACAGACTGACAGACTGACAGACTGACAGATAGAAAGCAATGGTAAGACAAAAGCTTACGTGTGTGAACAAGTGAGTAAAATGTCCTATTTCTTCAATTACTCACTACTGCTTGATGATCGAGGAAATATATTCCAACAGTCGGTTCTATCAATCAATGCTGCGACATTAGTCGAATTATTAAGGATATTACTTCAAAAACTGGCGCCTTGGAAACAGAACAACAGACACGTTATTGCGACTGATTATTGTGATAACGTTATGATAAAAAAAAACCGTAATTATACAGTGTTTCCCACAATTTCATACATTTCACTCTGTAGTAAAAACAGGGTTGTCACGCTAAGAGCAACTAAATGATATCCGGCACTAGGTTTCGGCGACCTTCTATTCCTCTCAGATGCTGACAACGAATAAATGCATGACTTTACAAGGCTAATAGACAATCACTTTGAATATCTAGCGGCATTTTGTTGGGTTGCCCTACGCTTGGAGTATAACAAGGCGCGAGTCGATCAATATTAGAAAACATCTTCGAGCAAGTGTACAGAGACCGCTATTAGTAAATTTAACCAGTAAAACCTAGAAGAAAATAAGGTCAGATCAAAGCCGGTTTTGATTTTTCCTTAAATTGCGGCAAATATATCCTTACGTATTGCAACTTCTTAACTATTTTTGTTACGCATATCTTTCACAGATGTTTTTATCTTTTCTGAGAGTATGTGAAAATGTTCAGAATTCGTTATGTCGTCGCTGCCTGTACATGTAATGCCTCTATTATTGTGGCCAGTTTGTAATATCTTGACTCCAAGTCTTCAGTAACAATATAGCTACCGGGATATTTGCTGGCTCGTACTAAGAAAAAACATTAAAAATTCGCTCGCCGTCTCTATAGCTTTGGCAAAGTATCCAAGGAACACTATTTTTCCTCTGGCCTAAATATAGCTTATTAACATTGAGGGGTAGAATTGATCGTTATCGGTGTGTAGTATCGTTGGTACACTGACACAAAATGGCAGTAGCGGATGTGGCAATAACCGTTCTATTCCGGAAATCAGTTTTCCGAAATGAACCGGTCACTTGTTCTTCAGTTACACGTATTGAAGAATTCACAAAGTCAGCTTTGCCTGACATGATGCAGTCCAGTTTTTGTGTTTTCAATGTGGTCAACCAAAAATTAAGAATTTTTCCCTATTTTCTTTGTTTATCTTAGTACAGTCTACTTAATGTGATGCACTTTTTTCTTCTCTGCCTAATACTCTACCCTCAACCCTCAACCGACCACAATTTCTCTTTTCGTTGGTATTTAAGTCCAATGCACCACTTCAGCTCATCCTTAAGTCACTGCCTTGCTTTATATCCCGACCATGATATTTTATACGCCACGTGAGTTTAAGTCGTTGATAGGTATACATGTTTCAGAGCGTGTTTCTTCTTCTAATAAAGAGTTTAAAGTAGACGTACGGTGATACAATACTACAAATGTTGCTTTATTTTTCGTTATTTTCAGTCGTTGCATAAATGTCGTGCAATTAACTGCTTTTTGATAATACTATCCTTGAATACGAAATTGTGTCCTTTAAGGTTCCAAGACAAGTATTGAACATATCAAATTAGTGAACTCTCTGCAAAGAATTAAGATTGTAACCCCATCAAAGTATATATTTTCTGAAAGCCTGGATATTTGCAAATACTGTGTTTTGTATTATTTGGCAACTGTTTGCATGAGGACAACGTGACAGTCAATTTAAGTAACCTCTTAAAAATCGGTTTTTACATTTCCCTGCACTAACGCTGCAGTATTTCCGGTCGAAATTAGCGTGATAAAAAGTGTCATGTCAATCTTCTAAAGTGTGTCTGCAATTTTTGTTTTAGGCTCTAGAACGTTTTTTTTTTATGACGCGACGATTACATGACCTATCTGATCCCTTGTCTAACACCTTTCAAAGTATGTAACATAAAAAGTAGGACAAAATTAAAATATCGTTCTCTCAAATGTGCATTTTTAGAAACCGTTATAGTATTGTTTGTGAGTGTGATAGTTATTTTTTTATTTAGCATTTAGACCACAGTCCCTCTATCCTAAGTGTATGCTCTTTGAAAGAAAGACATAAAAATTATATCATCCATCGCTCTTGGTACAAAGTAAGATAGGATCAAATGTTAACATGGCAAGTTAGGAAATAACAGTTCGAACAATCAACTTCTAACCTTTTTAAATCACGGAAATGGCCCGTGATAACTTACAAAATATCAATTCATTAAAAGTTACGGTCCATTAGAGTAACTTCGCCTCTTCAAATTCTACATCCTTTCCATGCCATCACACAACTTCACTTCCATCTCATCGAAAGTCAAAATATCATCGACTGCGATTAGGTCAGCTTCATATCGAAAATCTCACTATTTTGTAACATTCTGACACATTGTACTCTTTGGATTGATGAAGATGATGATGATGATGATGATGATGATGATGATGATGATGATGATGATGATGATGATGATATTAGTGATAATATCATCGTCATAATCTACATCATCACCACAACCAACAACAACAACAACAACAACAACAACAACATTACTTGTATAATTAACCACCCAATAGTTAACGACACCAACAATTCGGAGAAAGTTTACTTACGTCCTGTACGGTTGTGTATGTCTCACAGAGGCGGACTGTGACCAGGAAAACTTCAAATAAACAAGAAGTTATGCAATTCCTTAATGAGCAAACTAAAGAGAAGCTGTACCGAGACTTCACATCACGACACGGACGTTAACCGTGTTTGAGAAGGAATAAGCTCTTGCGGAAATTAAATAATGAAATACAGAGGTAATCCGTGATGTCTGCATTAATGTGTTGGATTAATATTTGTGTACTGTGCTTACTTCAGTTCAATGAAAGGGAACAGTTGCGTTTCGATGCATTTCTCTGTGTATTGTGTTACGTATGTAAATTACAATTTCTTCCTCTACTCTAAATATCACGTACATTTATTGCCCGGCGTTCACCTTCTTATCACGGCGTACACGTGTGAAATGACAAATGTTGATTTGTTGACGACGGGATTTTTTTTTACCCTCACTGAAATAATTTTTGTACCATTATAAAACTGCGTATGGCATTGTCTGGTTTTAGGTTCATCATAAAAACGATCTGTCTCCAACTGATCACTTAACAAGAAGTGCAAATCTGCAAACGCGCTATATAAGGAAAATGCCTTTTTGGATTGGAAGCGCAGATAGGGACAGCGAAACTATCAACGCGCTGACGCGATAGATTACAACGAGTCTCTGGAGACGAACCATAACCGCCTGACATAGCTACTAACCCCATTTAACTTAAATGGTAACATTTCCTCGTCTTTTAAAAGATACTTGTCAGGTCCAATTAGCTTTAGAAATCGCTCCATTTAATTACGCCACCCTTCATGGTCGACATTAGTATAGGGGAACCTTCGCTCCTATCTGTTGCTGGAATCTCGTATCTGGTCTGCATGGTGTACGGTGACGCTAAGCAGTGCAGTCAATTTCATGTGTCGGTTAAAATGAACCTCTTTTGCACGAGCCTAGCTCGAATGGGCTTTCTCCTTGTTGTCATTCAAGCAGCGTAGGGGGGGGGGGTGGGGGGGGGTAAATACCATAAATACTGCAAATATTAATTTAGGTTTTCAAAAGCCTGGTTTATTCTACCTGCACGCATACCACGTCAACATGCCTTGTCTAGCAATGTACAAAATTGGAAATGACACAATTGACGAACAGGCCCCTATACGTACAATGAGTAAACGTATAT